>NW_018165322.1:303641-320988 GCF_001263595.1 Phalaenopsis equestris | reverse complement strand
CTCAGAAATGAAGCCAAACATTAGGATAGCTTAGGAAGTCACTGGGGTTCTCCTCTGGATCCATGACATCCCCTAGTTCTTTCTCCTTTGGACTCTACAACAAAATGTTCTAAATTTGAACCAATCCCCCTTCACACCTCTACGTTCGATCTCATTGAAAAGTCCTACCCTTTGAAACTCCTTGAAGATAATATTTCCTGATTTTTATCGAGAGCCTTCTTAGGTGACTTTGGTCATTTAAGATGTAATTAACTATAGGGGCTTGCCCTTATAGGAAGCATGTCCGAACCCAACTTAATATAAACCCTATTTAATTTTTTATATTAAATAGGGGAACTTGTCGACAAATACAAATGTTTCGCAGACCAAACGGATGTCATATATCCCTTAGTTTATTTGATCGAGCCTCATCCTCAAGTCTTATTATCCTTCGGGATAGATATAAGATCTGAGGTACAATGCTATTTCATTTAAAATATGAAAAATATGAGGTCAGTTTGATTTCATATTTTTTTTAAAACTAAATATATATGTAAGTTAAAACGTCCTTCCGAAGCGGGCAATGAGATTTCAATTCCAGTGACTGACAGCTTCTTACGGGCAACTCCTCCAACCAAAAATAGCGCCGACGATGAAATTAATTGAAAAATAAAATGATTGATTTTAAATCTTACAAAAATTTAATAATAAATTTCATTAGAGATAATTCTTTTAAGTTAACATTTTATAACAAATATTCTATCCTAAAAAGTCTAATCATGATCGTACCCAAATAAACAACAAACAAATAAAAATGAAAATACAACACACTACACAAAATAAATAAGCCAAATGAATAAATAAAAGGCCTGGTACCATTGGGTCAACAACATTTCCCATAAAAGTAAAATATCAGTCGAGCTCCATATAATACATACCCAATCTTAAATCTATACAGTAAAATAGATTTAGAATTAAGGTGTGGGGCATGAGAAACAACTCCAGTCTTTGCTACACGGTCCCTACATATCAAGCTTCTCAAGACTCATGCTCGTGCCTTTTTTTCCATACAAACTCTCCTAATAACTCTAAAAAGTACATAAAAGAAATTCCAAACCTGTAAAATAAAGGTTAGTATAGATAAAATGAACCAAGTTTGGTGGGAGAAGAGCTAAGCAAAACTTATAAAAAATGCATTAGTTTATCTAAATAATTATGCTCCTCCCAATTAGACATGACTCTTTGCAAAAATATCATTCTAATATGCTAGTGTGAAAGTCCCAAATTTCGTAAACATACAAAGCAACATGAGAATGCGATGACTAGTAGCATGTCAAATAAGAGCCACACACACACACACATATATGTATATATGTATATGTACATATATACATATATATATGTATATATATGTATATACATATATACATATATGTGTGTGTGTGTGTGGCTCTTATTTGACATGCTACTAGTCATCGCATTCTCATGTTGCTTTGTATGTTTACGAAATTTGGGACTTTCACACTAGCATATTAGAATGATATTTTTGCAAAGAGTCATGTCTAATTGGGAGGAGCATAATTATTTAGATAAACTAATGCATTTTTTATAAGTTTTGCTTAGCTCTTCTCCCACCAAACTTGGTTCATTTTATCTATACTAACCTTTATTTTACAGGTTTGGAATTTCTTTTATGTACTTTTTAGAGTTATTAGGAGAGTTTGTATGGAAAAAAAGGCACGAGCATGAGTCTTGAGAAGCTTGATATGTAGGGACCGTGTAGCAAAGACTGGAGTTGTTTCTCATGCCCCACACCTTAATTCTAAATCTATTTTACTGTATAGATTTAAGATTGGGTATGTATTATATGGAGCTCGACTGATATTTTACTTTTATGGGAAATGTTGTTGACCCAATGGTACCAGGCCTTTTATTTATTCATTTGGCTTATTTATTTTGTGTAGTGTGTTGTATTTTCATTTTTATTTGTTTGTTGTTTATTTGGGTACGATCATGATTAGACTTTTTAGGATAGAATATTTGTTATAAAATGTTAACTTAAAAGAATTATCTCTAATGAAATTTATTATTAAATTTTTGTAAGATTTAAAATCAATCATTTTATTTTTCAATTAATTTCATCGTCGGCGCTATTTTTGGTTGGAGGAGTTGCCCGTAAGAAGCTGATTGTGTGGTACAAGAGAAAAAGGGCTTTTATGTAGGATCTGAATGGGGTCACTAAGCTGTCCCTATCTAAAGCATATAAATCAGTTAGCACTCATCATGACAAGTGATAAATGTTAACATAAACCCTAATCAAGTAATAATATGATAATTCATATTTTCTAGTAGGATAAACTAGAGAGCAATGATAATTTATTTTATTATCATGACAAGGCAATCTGTGGGTTAGCTAATGTCTTGTGACTAACATACTGACTTATGCACCTTAGAAATATATAAGAAAAAAATGAGTATTTCACTCAGACAAAGTGATACACTTAGTACATAGAATTCAGAATATGAAAATCAAGTGGATAAGGGAATAAACCCTAAGGGTATGAATTAGTAAGATCAACATGCCATATAAATTGGAACAAATGCATGACACAAATGAAAAAAAAAAAACATAACAAATGCATACTCATAATTGATTATAAAATGGGCCAAGAAATGCATGTTAGATGTAACCTCGAGTCCAAAAGGATAATGCCACAAGGTCGTATTGAAGATTCTGTGGTACTAGGCTTTCCATCCAAGAAGAGAATAAAGTTGGCATTGCAACACCACTAAGGCAACACCTAAATGTCAGTCATTATTACCCTAGGGAAATTGGTGGCAAATTAAACACAACATGAAACAAACACATAAAAGGGATGTGCAACATAACAAATGTGCACCAACATGTTTAACACATGAGCCAAAAGAGTTCAGGACATACAAAATGCCAATGTAAATGAAAATATAAATGCAAATCAATGTAGTGATTAAATTAGAGGGATAATGCTGTGATGTTATGGAAACACAACTCGTGACACAACCCTTCAGATTTAGAGGAAAAAGGGGCTAACATCATGATGTTAAAGTGAGGCGCCCCTAATGCGATGATCATGCCAACATGCAAAATCCAAATGCAAACACTTACTCTTAAGTAGTGGAATGGCTTCAACAGTTCCTACACACTTTTTCAGGTGATCAACATGAGTGAATTGTAAAAAGGGTGATAAATGAAATTATAATAGTCAAGCTAGTTGTTGTGAGATTTTTATAATTCAGATCGATTAGCCATATTGAATGACTGCCACCCCCGAATAGAAATATACTAACGGTTCGAGATACAAATCGATAAACCTCTAACCTATAAAGATTAAATATTCACTTATTTGGAGCAACCAAGTTCAAATAGAAAATCATAGTCAAAATGACGGTCGCCGCCCCCACATATGGGTGTTCCAATGACCAGTGGGCAAAACTTCTAGGCCCACCAAGCTATAGAGGTGAAAGCCTATAAATATTTGGCTAAGCCAAAAAAACTAAGCAACGAAGAACTTGAAATCATCACATTGTAGCAAATTTGGGGCATCAATATGCATCAGACAAGAAAAAAAGGCTCTTCAGTCATAACTAAGATGTCATGGCTTTGTAATCAAAGTGAAAGTGTCGAACCAAAGCATTAACACCATGGGGTTGACAATAAATCTACAATTCTTGGTTAATGGGCTCATGTTCTAGAGGCTTTGTGCAAAAAATACATTGATGCAACTATCAACCAAGTGTGTCTTGAAGTTAGGAGGGTCATTGCAATGGCATAAATATAATGGCTATAAGCCACATAAAGTGGGCTTGGTACCACAACTTAGTTATGCAACACCTAGGCACCAGGCTAACAATTTGAAAGAAGATGGCATTATGGTATTTTATAGATAATGCCACAATGCTATTGATTGATATTGGATATGGTGCCTGACAATGCAAAGTAGCGCCTAGGTGTGATACCCAAAAATGGGTATTAACAATGTGATGTCGAAGGGCGACATTGCATCAGGGCTAGGAAATGACTCAAACACTCAATTCACTCTAAAAATTTCGGAGGAGAATATATAAAATTTTATAATCTAAGACCTTCTCAAACATCAACCAAGCCCGACCCTCTAACACAAAATCCTATAGACTTTATATAAAAGAAATGTGAGGGGAAGAAGATTTTTCATTTATATAAAGGTTGAATATAATCCCTATGGTTCAAAGCTTCAAAGCTTTTCTCCACAAGATATAGATGCTACAAGTGTTCAATGTACTCTTCAACCATAAAAAAAATGCTTTTGATGATGAACAATCCATTAGATGAATGAAGCAAGAATGCGAGAAACCTCACATGCACTCTTGGGGCACTCTAATGGAGTCAAATAAGGAAGAAGATTAAAAAACTCCAACCCTTTGGGAAGAAAGTTGTTGGATAGTGATCCCGATATTTTTTATATGTAAGGATTTATGAAATTGACACTATTACTTGAAGATTTTAATCCCCGATAATGGAGCCAAAAACTTGATCCCAAACTTGATCCCAAGCAAAGTAAGATTTCAATTATATTTTTAAATAGTGGGGATTCTACGCAAGTATACGTATATGTTGGGGATTCTACGCAAGTATACGTATATGTTGAACTCACTTTTGGTTGAGGTCTAGTTTTCCTCTTTAGTAGCTTAGGGTCTAGCCATAGGTCTTTCTTATTGAATATTCCTAGAAAACTAGAAAAGGAACCCTCACCATTAAACCCTTTAAACTCCTCTTTACTCAACTTTAAGCTCTACATATTGGTCCTAACCTCTAACACTTAGTTTGGTCCTAACCTCGTCCTAACCTCTAACACTTAGTAGGTGGGTCAATATGGGGGAGCTCAAGGTGAGTTCTCATAGAACTGCTTTCCCTTATGGTTGACTCTGGGTGTTGGTCTAGAGCTAAGGCACTCACTACAGTCACCTCACTCACAATCACTCAATTCACTCAATACCCTAAACCCTGACTTTGATCCCTTGATCCTTTGAGAGACTCATGTAGATGGTCTCCTAAACCCACTGGCCCTATGTTAGGGTTTAGCTAAGACCTTAGGGTTTAGCTAGGCTAGGGTTTAGCAAAGACCAGTACATAGAGGAACCAAATGGGGTTCCCATTGGTTCATGTCTCATTTATGGTGGTTAGCTCTCCAATTCTACCAAAAATACTCAACTTGGCCTTTTGCCCCTAAACTCCCCCAAATTACTTAAGTACCCTTGAAACCCTAAGTTTGGCGAAAATTCCCAAATTTACCCAAAATACCCAAATTTTTTCAAAAGCCATTTCAAACTTTTGAAAATTCCCAAATTACCCAAAATCACAAAAAATTGCCAAATTACCAAAATACCCCTCCTTAGCCCAAAATTTCAAAAAATTATCAAATATCCCAAAAATTCCCAAAAACCTTCCGAATATTCTTAATTTCATTTTTCTCAACTCCCAAATTTCCCTTAAAAGGCCCAATCTCTCTAAATCCACCTCAAATGTCCATCAAATAGGTCCCAATTGCCCCCAATTTCAATCCTAAACTTAAATTCACATTCTATGTGACCAATTTAAACCAAATCCAAGCTTAATTGGCCCATGCTTTTAGCCCAAGTTTGATTTAGGTCAAAGCCCCAAATTAAACTCCCAATTTTGGCCGTATGACTTAATCTCACCAAATTGAACCTATCGCCTACTACATTTGCCACAATTTATGTTGAAAACTCTTCATAACACTCCTACACATCAAACTTGACCTTCAATTTGCCTTGGTGAAGCCCCAATTTCATTCCTTGGTGAATTCAATTTGCCTTGGTGAAGCCCCAATTTCATTTAATTTTGACCCAAGTCCAAAAACCCCAATTTTACCCTAAATTGGCCATACCTCAAAATTCGACCAAATTGATTGCCTTAACCCCAAAATTGGCACCCAATTTATGTTAAAAACTCTTCATCACATTTCTATTGACCATTCTCAATAATCAATTTGGACTTAGCCCAAGCCTAGCCTAATCTAGACCCAAGTCTAGCCCAACATTCAAATTGAGCCCAATTGAACTGAAAATCATTTCAAGTCTTCACCAAAAATCTTCATGACAATCATCTACACAATGTTGATGAATTAATTGGGCTCAAGGTCATCGCTAGCCTAGCCCAAACCCAAGCTTTGGCCAAATTGACCTACATGGACCCCTTCACCAAAAATTAACCTAGCCATGTCAAATTGGCCAACCAAACCACAGCCACTAAGCCCTTCCTTTGGACCAGGCTAAACCTTATAAAGCCCACCAAACCAAGTTATGGACCAATGGGTCCCTAAATTAAGGGATTTATGCCCATATTTGGGTCTTAAGCCAAAATCCTCACCCTTGGGGGTAAGTCATAATTGAACCTGCCGTTGGCTCACCTGACCACTTGGTCAGCTCTCTTGTCCTTGCCGTCCGGTTTAGTGGCCGGAAAACACCAAAAATGTGAGCCACCTCCCCTAAATACAAACCCAATTCAAACCTTGAGGCCACCTCATCCAGTTTTAAGTTTAGAGCCTCTCTGCTTTCCACATAGGCAACACTTTGCACCCTTCAATTGACCCACAGAGCCACCCTAAGACATTTTTATAAAACCACCACCTCAATGGCCATGGAAGGTGTGCTGAAAAATTCTTAAGGACACCCTCTGAAATCACTCCTCTTCTCAGCTCAAGCCAACCATTTTCCTCCACTGATTCCCAATGTGGAAGCTCAATTTGGAGCTCAAACTTCTGCCAAAATCAGGACAGTACTCCCGATAGCTCCATAGTCCACCAAACTCTAATTAAACTCACCCACACCATCAACCCACACCAACCCACACCATCACCACAGTGAAAGAAGAAGAAGCCTTATCAATTCTCCCTCATATAGAGCCCCTAGCATAGCTCTAGACCAACACCTGAAATCGAGCTTTGTTGAATTCATACCTAGACCTTTCACTACAACAATAAGCTCAAGCCCTAGCCTCCTTGGACCTCCACGAACGTGCCGAGCACCTCTGATTGATGCTTCCCTTCTCAGAGCAAAAGGTATTGAACTTCCCCTCTTCCCGAGCCTATTTTGATTCTCCATTTGATTAGGGTTAGTTTTGTGTCATGATTACGTTATGGATATGTTCTACTAGTCAAGACGAGCATTTAGAAACAAATTTCACTTGATTTGATTCAGAAATGAGTGAGATATCAAGGTTTAAAAATGAACGGTTCTCGGGCTAGGGCATCGGGGACGATGACCACGTGCCGTTGGATAGCACGTGTATCACACGGACGGCTCTGATCGCACCAGATGGAGAGACAGAACGAAAAGGCAAAACATGTGGCCCTTGGCATGGAAGGCATCATCAAATGGGAGTGTGCCGCGTGGAGCTTCGGAGCCACCATAGGTGGACGCGGCGCCGCGTCACTTAAGTAGAAAAAAAGGGATTTTTCTGATTTATTTAATTCCCTAAACTTTAAAAATTCATATCTTGGTGTAGAAAAATCACAAAAATAAAATAAAAATACCCTCTTGCTCAATGAACAGAGGAGAACATTATAAAGATAGTTTGAAGTTCATTTGATGCATATTTTAATTTTAATTAATTAAATACTATTTTGAGTCTTTTGATTCTCCATGCATGTAAACATTTCACCATGGCTTAAAATTTTGGCATGAAAATTTTGGCATGTTGTTTGGCATGTTGTTGCCTCTGTCTTAAGGAACATTTTTTGATTTTTCCAAAGTTAGAGGTGATCTTTAGACAGAGATCCATATTTTTCAAGTTTATGTCTATTATTTGCATAAATTAATTATAACAATTAGCATGTTGTTTAGAAAATTCCATTTAGAAAATTCCAAGAAAATTAATTCCAAGAAAATTTTGAAAGGTTTGTCATAACTAGAGAACCCTTTAGAAATTGTTTCATGAGTCAAGTCATTAAAAATACACTTAATTTTCACAAAACCTAAAACATAAAAAAATCAATTTTGGGAAACATAAACATCTAATTGATTTGATTTTAACTCTCTAATGTAATTTGAATTTTAGAGAACTTCCAATAAAAATTTCAAAATATTTGGAGCTCATTTGATAACTCAAACTGATTTTTTAGGTAAGTGTCATTTTTAACACTAAAAAAATTTTAATAATTAAAATATAACTAAAAAAATTATAAAAATTAGTTTTTGGAGTTCTCTGTGATTAGAAGAATTTTTTAAAAATAAAATGGTGATTAAAATAAAAATTTCATTTTTAGCCTATTTTTAATATTTAAATAAATAAAAAATGATAAAAAACACAAAAAAATAACAAAATTCATGGAAATATTTTAAATTATTTTCTAAGCATTGAAATATTTTTCCTAATTTTCTAAGTGAAGATATTGATTTTTGAAGCTTAAAATAATTTTTAAAGGCTAAAAATGGGTTTTCACTAAAATAATTCTAACAATAAAAGGCTAAAACTGGATCTTCACTAAAATAATTCTAACAATTCAAAGAAAAATTAGAAAAATGTGAAATTTCTTTCTCTGGTTTCATTGACCTTAGATATATTTAATAAAAATATAAAACTTCATTTTTCACATTTAAAATATTTTATAATTAATAAATACTCCAAAACTTAAAATAATTTTAATAATTTAAATAAAACTCAAAAAATCATGAAATTTGGTTCCAATAGTTCTCTAGTTCAATTCTATCTTCGGTAAAAATTTCAAAGGATTAGAATTTTTCTTGGTCAAGTTATGGATTTTTCTTTGAAAAATCTTATTTTTGCATAAAAATAAATATGTCAATTAAATTAAATTTTAAAAAATCACATTCTCTCCTCTGATGTCTTAATTGACCCATGAGTAAGGTGGGATAAAAATTCCAAAGTCATTTGAGTTAAATTTTGACAAATTATGAAGTGATAGAACCTTAGGGGCAAAAGTGTAATTTTGGAAATTTGGCCTTAATTAACATTTAGGCTTAATTCAAGAAGGGTAAATGGGCAACCTTTGATTTTGATTAACATATTTGGATGATTAAAATACATGGGATTAATTGGTAGAAATCAATCTCACTTTTATTAATTAAAAATAAATTTGTAATTTCCTTAAATTATTAAGATTTAGAAGTCTAGTCAATTAAATGATCCTAGACTTAGGGGTGTGATTTTTGGGTGTTGATAACTCACTAATTTGATTCCTCTATTTGATTTTCAAATGACTTTCAAAAATGAATCATCATCACTTAAAATTCAATCTCTTTCGAAATATAACTAAGACATCTATCAAAAGTCTAAAGGACTTAGTAGTGACCTAGGCTAAATCAAATCTGATTAAATGAGGATTAGTAAGTAAACATAATTAAAATTGAATACCTTTAAAACACTACAAGCCCAAATTAAAAAAAAGTTGGCTAAGTGCCTTGATAGCATTAACTTGCCCCTTTAAGGGTCTTCACTTAAATTATAAGTGATAATTACCCTACTCTCAGGGATAATTGAAACATCAATGTTCACTGAGCATTAAAGGTATTTACAGGAAATGAGCTCGAGACTTTTCTTCAGGCAGTGAGAGGGAAGCATGGACCTACTTCTTTCTCCAGATCTGTTGGATACCTCGGAGGTCTACTAAACTTAATTTGTTTTGCTTAACAAAAATCATTCTTAATCAAATTAATAGGAACCCACCAAGATTGACCTAGGGTTGGGTAGATCACTAAAACCTTACTTTTCCGCTTTATATAAAGTGCTCTCACATGCATTTTGAGTTTCACATAGTGCTCTCACATGCATTTTGAGTTTCAGGTGGTGGAACGAGAAGACTTGCCAAGTACGCTTTTTATACTTTACAGTGACGTCTTTCTTGTACTTTTATAATGTACTTTTTATGCTTATGAAACTTGCATGCTAAACAACAACGTCACCCTGCATGGAAACCAAAACTGTTAGGATAACCAAAAAACCAAAATCCAAAACCAAAATTAAAATCACCAAGATAAAAATCACCTCCACAACATTCAAAATATAAAAAAACTCAAAATTTAATCACAAACATCACACAAAACCATAACTACAACTAAATTAAGGCATCTCTATCGGATGATCGAGAATCCCTCGGAGGAGGTAACCTACGGTTGCTAATGAGGCTTCCCGCGATCTAAATGAAAGTGTACGAAACTCATTAAATTGAGTTATTGAGTTTAGTAAATTCATTTGGACTAAGTGAATCCAATAAAAGTTAAAGGTGTCGGAACGAGGGAACCATAGGGTCCTAACTGGTGTCACTCTAATAAACTTTAACATACCCCATAAAATTTAAAGAACTACAACCATAGGGACACCTAATTTGACATCATAGACATCATAACTTACTTGACACCCTAGAAAACTCAAACTCGTCACGGCAAGGAGCTTGGAGCTAGCATGGTGGGCAGCACGGCCATCTTCAACAACAAAACATGTCTTGCCTAGCTAAACATTTCCTTCCTTAGAATTAAATAACCAAGCCATAGATTTTGGGGTTGTTTGCTTATGCAACATAAATCCTCACCTCATATTTAGGCCTTTGTACAGCTATGTTGTACAATATAAGCCCTAACTTATCTTAGGATTTTGAGGCTATCGTTCGTCACGGCTTAAATCCTCACATCCTCCAAGCTATTTGTGTGATTGTTTCACACGAATGTAAGCCCCAAACAAATAAAATTGGCAGGATGAAATACTTATAAATTTCTCCTCATAATTGAAGCCAAACAATAGGATGAGACGCTTTGGCCAAATCTAGGGGGGCGAAGGTTGGGCGCTCTCGGACCTTGAAGATAATATTTCTGGATTTTTATCGAGAGTTTTCTTAGATGACTTCGGTCATTTAGGATGTAATTAACTACAGGGGCTTGCCCTTATAGGAAGCTTGTCCAAACCAAGCTTAATATAAACCCTATTTAATTCTTCATATTAAATAGGAGAAATAATCGACAAATAAAAGGGTTTTGCAGACCAAACAGACATCATACATTTCTTATTTTATTTGATCGAGTCTCAGCCTCAAGTCATGTGTTTATCCTTCGGGATAGATACATGATTTGAGGTATATCATTCTTTCATTTAAACTATGAAAAATATGGGGTCAGTTTGATTTCATATTTTTCTAAACTATATATATATATATATATATATATGTAAATTAAAATGTCTTTACATAGGGATTTCAATTCCGGTGATCGACAACTTCTCACGGGCAACTCCTCCAACCAAAATACTGCCGACAGTATAGTTATCAAGTAATATAGGACTTTATGATTAAGCCCTGAAGATAGATCTCACGTAGATCGAGGTTAATCATGGCAGCTTTCAAGAGAAGTTCTAGTCTAGAATAACACACCCTAGCTTGGAAGGTCGATAAAGGTTTGTTTTTGATTATATCCTACAATTATCAATATAATACTACTTCTACTCCTAAAATAAAATACTTAGTGAAAATAAAAAAGTGGGGTTTAATATATTAAAAATACTCTTCCTCATACAGTGAAATTAGTGGCATATGTAAAAGTAAAACAAGTAGTGAAAGAGATTGTGACAAATAGAAGCAATTATATTCTTTACCCTTACTAGAGATGTTATAAAGAACATTGGTTAATTTAAAGTTTGAATTCTAAAGACGGGCTAGGCAGGGAAGATACTAGCTCTCACTCTAGAGTTCCCTCTTATCCCTCCACCTGGAGACTAACATCTCGCATAAAAACCTAAAACAATAGACCAAATTATGGGGCTTTAGCCTGTCAATCTAAAGTCCTCTAATTCTACACCCATTTAAGATTATATCTCTAATCATTTGCACTCAACCATATGGACTACATTCTCATCCAAACAATCTCATGTGATTCTACGACAGTTGATTAAGACAATACCATCACAGAGAATCTTACATGTTCTCAAAACAGATTTTAACATGCAAGTTCATCAAGTTTACATGTAAATGAAGAATAAAGTAAAAACATCACAATATATTCTCACTCTACTCAATTATATATCCTACACATGCATACTAATTCATTGTAAGAGGGAAGAGTAAAGAAAACTACTCACTACACATGGAGAAATAACAAGAACTTTTCATAGAACAAGACTTTGAAACCATACAAACAAAGTACTAAATTCAAATCAAAATACAATGAAAATAATTATCTCTGATGGAAATCAAACTCTCCTTGTATTAGAAAAGCAATCTCCTTACATTCCTCTCTAAGAACAAAGTGAAAAGAAAAGAAGAAATTCTCACACTCTCTCTTTCTCTCTCACCTTGTCGCCCCCCTTGAGGCTCACACCCAAGCCTTCTTCTTCTTCTCCAAGTCTTCTTCTCCTCTTCCAATTTATTCAAGAGTTCAAGAGTCATTTTAAAGCATTTCTAAGTCTTATTTATAATTTCCCAAGAGATTCTTAAGTGTCTCTACAAAACTATCCATATTCATTGAATCTTCCAAAAGGTGCCTCAAGTGCCTCTTCAAAACTCCTTATAATCACCCAAAATCCTTCTAGAAAGTCTCTTTTATCATTTCCAACAAATTCCCTAAGAGACACATGAAGAAACGCTAAAAAATCGTCCAGATCCGATGTATATTCTAAAAGATTGTTGAAAACCGTTTTTGGCGCTTAAGTGTCGATTTTGGGCGCTTAAGAGCCCTCCACTCTGTCTGGTGGCACCTAAGCATCATTTTGGATGCTTAAGCATCAAACACAGGCACTTAAGTGCCTTGTTTCGGCCCCTATGGCTCCGGTGTGCCCAATTCGACCTGATTTGCTCCGGTTTGCTCCGGTTTGGTCCATTTTTGTTCCTTTTGCTCCAATCACTCTAAATTCTTCAATTTAATGTACCTAAAACAAAAAAAAAAACAAGAAAACATACTTTTAAAGTGCAATATCATTATAAAATATAGCAAGAAAAGTAGTACATTTTTAGGCACATCAAAATCCACCAAAGTTAAACATTACTTGTCCTCAAGTAATACTATATTTTTAAAATAATTTATGTAAATTAGATTTAATGGGTCATCCTTTAGAATTCCAAAAAAATTTTTCTAAAAATATGATGGTTCAAATTAGAAAAACTTCTAGTGAATCAGACTAGCCAAGGGTCTAAAATATTTATCATCAAACTTGGGAATTTGTTTTCTTATCTAATTCAGAAATAAGTGCAGATTTTTCAAACTTAGGATCCTATGAAATTTACTTTCTAGACTTCAGAAATCTCTTAAAAATAATTTTTTTTATTAATATAAGTATAAAAAGCAAGCTTAGGATTGTTCTAAGTTCTTTACTCTATAAAGATTGAATTGAAACCAATTTTTGATTAGGACCTCTCCTCAAGCTTCTCCTAACTTTCTTTTTTTTTGCATTTTCCTTTCTTTTTCAGGATCTTTTTGATCTATTATTTTTTTTTCTCATTTCCTTTTTTTTTTAATGCGAGGATTACTATATATGGAGAAGTCCTTAAATAATTTTAAATTCCACTATCCTCCTCTATAGTTAAAACTTATTACTTTATTTTGTTTTTTTCTTTTGGTATGTGAGGATTAATATATCTGGAGAGGTCCTTAAATAATTTTGAATTCCTCTATCCTCCTCTAAAGTTAAAGCTTATTACTTTCTTTCAGTTAAATATATATATATATATATATTAAAATACTTTCTAAAAGAACCTTAAATGTTTGAGAATAAAAATTCTAAGAATCCTTAATTTTTAAAAAAAAATACAAGTTTTCCTACGAAAGATAGTTATTCATTTTCCCAAGCTCTCCAATAAATATCCGTAACTCTTGATTCACCCTTTTCACTAAAAATATCTACTAAGTTTTCCCACTCCATTTCTATACTTAAAGTTCTAACATCCTTAAGATGACTTCACATAACAAGAATCATTAGAAATAAAATACAAGTTTATTTGTGGTACTTTTGAAAAAAGTAAGGTTTAAATTTGAAACATTTTTCATTCCCCCCCAAACTTAAGCTCAAACATGGGTAACAATGAAATACAAAAATATGCGGCAGAAAATATCATTTTTATAATTTACTACACATCCTATAAAAATATCAACAAATAAAATATGGTAGAATATTACAGTAAGAAGTAAATCTAGCCTAAACATGCTTGACATAACATTATAAAGGAATTTGAAATAGTAGAACAAGTAAAAACTGAAGATTAAACAGGAACACATTTTAAACTTTATAAAGGAATTATTGGATGCTAACAAGTTTAAAATATTGAGATAAGTTTTGTCATCTCCAATGACTCATTCAACTTGACTCACAAACATAGGCACACAAACTCCAATACATAGACGTACAGATTCATAAACAACAACAATTAAGGTTAATTAGATCTCTCTTCTACTCACATTTTCCCTCCTTACTTTCAATTTCTAATGGAAGAAACTGCACTAAATAATGTGGGTGTATTATAGAACTTTATATGGTTATCACCCATGGACCATAATTACCTCATGTGTTGCGAATTTCAGTGTTACTCTAAGTCTAAGGTATACACAATCTAGTAAATAAAAATAGTGTAGTTCATCCATATATTATTCACTAAGTAAGTTCATGACGTTACTCGGTGAAGACATAGTTAGATAAAGGAAATAATAAAGTTGACATGGAGTGGTCTGAGTCCAAACTCAACATGCTTTAAGGTAATGCTCATCTCCAGTTGAGAACTAAGTTGTAACAGACTCGTCAACCTGTTACGATCGGAAATCATATGCAAATCTAGTCATGATCAAAGGAATTACCTCACAACATTAATCCAATCCACTCTTACACATCAAACACAGATCAAAGTCTAACATCTCACTATTATCCAATCCAACATAACAACAATCACACTAAACATATAGCAAACATAACGATGGGTTGCCTCCCATGAAGTGCTTGGTCTAACATCGACAAACCGATGTATCCAATGTTTAACTCTAGTTGCCCTAGCATCAGAATAACATTCATTTTGTCTGTATACCATGGAATATTTCATTCAGTGATTTTGAATAACTCTTTCTTAGGAGATCTTTTACCGATTTCATCATTCAATTCAAGTTTCTCTTGTGATTGAGTTGAATCTAAAGATATAAAGATTGGTGGTGCAGATGAATTTCGTAAATAGGTAGGCTTTAAAATTTTATGGAGTACATTCATCTTAAGTTCATGAGATTTTTCAACGGATGGAATTAAAAGTTTACTATTTTCTGTACGTCCGTCATTTCACACCTCTCCTGAACATATATACAGCTTTCTGGTAAACAACATTTTCAACTCATCATGAAAGTCCATTTCAATCTCATCTGTTAACTTACTCTCAAAACTTTCTTGGAAATGGTCTTTAATTAGATAATCAATTTCATCAATCCAAAAACAATCATCATCTTTTCTCTTAGCTGGATAATTCATTTTCTTTAAAACATCAAAAGTGGCTTCATGGTCATTAATATTCATAGTCAACTCTCCTTTTTGCACATCTATCATAGCTTGTCCAGTAACAAAAAAAGGTATCCCCAAAATATTTGTATTTTCTATATCTTCCACCATATTTAATACAATAAGTCCATAGGAAAGATAAATTTATCCACTTTAACAAGCACATATTCTTTAACCCCTTTTGGATAAATGATAGATCGATCAACTAACTGAAGGGTTAGAGTAGTGGGAGAAATGTCGACTAAACCTAACCTTCTAAATATAGATAGAGACATCACATTAATGCTCGCTCCTAAATCACATAAAGCTTTTCCACATATTCTATCTCCAATTACATAAGGAATTTTTAAGCTACAAGGATGTTTAAGTTAATGATCCACCAGCGGTAACGTCAATTGTAAACCTATGGGATCCTACTAACCCATTGTAAAAAGTTTGAATGATTAACCAATCGGGCATAGCATGGTGTAGACACTTTCTTAGAAGTTCCTTAAATCTTTCCCAGGCTTCGTATATTGATTCCCCTTTATACTGATAAAATGAGATAATATCGTTTCTAAGTTTAGTAGTCCTTGAAGGTAGAAAATAATTAGCTAGGAATTTCTGAGTTAAATCCTCCCAATTTTTAATAGAGCCAGGTGCTAATGAGTATAACCACATTTTAGCTTTATCCCTTAGTGAGAAAGGAAAAAGCCATAGTCTAATAGCATTTTCTGACATGCCATTATAACGAAATGTAGCACAAAGTTCTAGAAAATTTGATAAGTGTAAATATGAATCCTCCAAAGGTGTTTCTGACAACAACTTTATATATGCTTAAAAATACAAGAATTTGATACTGCTGCTAGAAGATTTAAATCCCCGGCAACGGCGCCAAAAACTTGACAACAACTTTATATATACTTAAAAATATAAGAATTTGATACTATTGCTAGAACATTTAAATCCCCGGTAATGGCGCCAAAAACTTGATAAGGGTTATAGATTTGATAAATATGTGTATAAAATATTCAATAATTGTAAAGTCACACTTATCAACGCAAGTATACATATCGCTCAAGTAATACAGGGCTCTAATGGAGTCCTAGATATCGATCCCATAGGGAGTAATATTAGAGGCTACGAACTAAGATTTAATAAAAAATCAATACTTAATCACAACAATATAGTTCAATTTGCATATTTGTCACTAATAGGCAATTGAAATAAAAATGTAATTTTAATAAACTCTTAATTAACTAATTCTACTAATAAAGTTTCTAATGTGAAGTTTAATATATAAGAACGCATCCTCCTCCTTGTTAAGAAATTTAAGTGAATGGCTAAATTGAATCAGTTCAAATTGTATTGTGCCAAATAGGAGCATACCTAATCTTTACCCTTAGGACCAGACATAAAGAACATTGACTAATCCTATGCTTGGTTACTGAATCTGCGGCTATGCTGGGAGGATATCGACTCTCACTTCGGAGCTCCCACGTTCTCCTCGCCAGAGGGCTAACATCTACTCTTCAAAACCCAAACGATAGGACCGAATTGAGGGTTTTAATATGTCACTCTAAAATCTCCAATTCTACGCCCGATAATTTTTATTTCCCTATTTTTTTGCACCCAACTTTTAAGGACTTTGACCTCTCTAAATATTGGATGTAATCCTCACTTTATTTGTAAAACTCAACATATTTTAACAAATCAATTGGTCAGATTGAAAGTAAATTAAGATTAAAGTGAAAAGATCATCACAACTTCTTTAAAATTCTTGTGGCTCAACCAATTCAAATCACCATTCCACAAAATCTCAAGGCAAGGAGAAAGACAGAGAAAACTACTCAGAACTCATGGAGAAGATACGACAAAACTTGGAAT
>NW_018165322.1:298628-302394 GCF_001263595.1 Phalaenopsis equestris | reverse complement strand
TATAAGTATTTCATAGCTTTTACATCATTGAGCCTCAATCTTTTCTTCTCAAATAAATTTCTAAGATTCTTAATATTTCAAAATATAGTTTTCTTTACTTTAAATAGTTAACTATAGTCTTATTCTCTTATACTAAATAACTTAATCTACAAAATTAATTTTCCTTACAAAAATATTCCTTTATATCTACCATAATATTTAAATATCTACAAAATATAGTAATCTAAATTAAATTAACTACAAAAAATCATATTAATAATTTTTGAAAATATTTAAAGTGAGAACATATAACAGTTAATCTTTTTCTTCCCTCCCCCAAACTCAAAGTTTTCAATATTGAATGATATAGGTGGAAAGAAAAATTTTAAATATAAATCATACCTCAGTACTTTAGGCATTTTCATCATTCTGAAATTTTTTTTGCTGTCCCTTCTTAAAATTTTTACTTTAACTAGTCTGTAATATTAGAAGTTTCTATACATATAAATCATTAGAGAATTTGCTGGGTAATGAAATTTTGAAATAAGCACAAAACTAAACATTATACAAACACAATATTTAACTAACACATCACAATACTAAATAAAAATAATTACAAATACATCACAATGCAAAAAAACCACATCACATTATAATTTTACAAAGTACTAATCAAAGTATATTATAACTACACATGCAAATTTCAAACTACAACACTAAACATTTATAACAATAATTAAAAATTCTCTAACTGCAAACATAAAAGAAAATATAGAATAAAATGAAAGTACAAACAAACATACATCTATCTATATCACAAAATCACAAAACAAAAGTACATCAATCACTATCATATATCAAAATCCCATACTATATCCTCGTCTTCCTGGTCAGCATGTGGATTGGGCTGATACTGAGTATAACGGGGGCATTCAGGAAAAGCAACATCAGGCTCACCTCTGTAGTGTCGGGCCTGAGCTTTGTAGTAAGCTATCTCGAAGTCAGAATGCCTCTGTAGGTACTCATTATCATAATCATGTCTAGGCTCTAATCCCCCAATTCTTTCATTGATTTTCTCTATACTCTTTCGCTGCAAGGTTAACTCATTCATTAAATCATGAAGGGTAGGGGAACTAGAGGAAGGGAGGTCATAACTAGTAGAGAGGATATCTCTACTAGTAGAAGGTTCTTTACTCCTACTCTCAGATCTCCATCCTTCATGGGATTCATACGTTTTTAAATTAGCTTTACTAATGGGTTTCATAGGGTAAACCCATTCCTCATCATCTCTAGAACTCTAGAAAGTTTGCAAAGTGCACAAATGAGGCCAGGATGTCCCAGACCTCCACTTGATTCACTCCTTGCCATGGTCAACTCTATTAAATTAAATAACCTAAGTCTCAGGAAAAATCCACCGTCGGCCGCGGCGAATGGGCCACCGGGAAGATTTTCAAAATTGGTTCAGTTTCTAGATTTTTGCAATTTTGATCAATTTCAAGCCTCGTCGACATCCGTTCAATCATTCTAGACATAAGTTTTAAGAGATTAAATGATGTACTAACACAAATAAACATTCACAACACAAAACATCACAATTATATATAAAATCTAAGGGTTACAATACACGTTACACAACACACATAAGTTTGATATTTTCTCAACCTTAATACATCAATTAAACGTCGCAATCCAAGCCACAACACTCTAAACGCTAAAAACAAACATTTTATGCTCAATCTCAACTATACTGAGATCTAAAAGTAAAATTTGAAAGTAAAACAAACATATAAGTTCAAATCAAATCACACACATAAACATAGTAAAGTAAATCTACTACTCCTCCGATTCAGTGCTTGTTTCTCCTTTGATATCGCCCATCGATTGAACGCCCATCAAGAGGTTATAGAAGGGTCAGTATGGGAATTCTTCAGTATACTCCTCTTCTATCAATCCCATCTTTCTCATAGTCCTCTTCTATCAATCCCATCTTTCTCATCAATCGTATTAAACTTCCTTTGATATGTCCAGAGTGATCAAAATGCTCTTTCATCCTCCAGTCTAGATGATCAAAAATTTCAGAGATATTGTTAATTGTATTCATAATGTTTTGTACCGATTTCTCCAGTTTCTTGATTCTGTGTAGGATCACTAGTGTCTTGTCCGGAATTAGAGGCTGAATAGGTAGTGAATTCTGAGATGATTGATCCACAATAATAGTCATATCATTCTCAACTTCATTGGTTGGGAACTTCTCGGTTAGGTCTAAAGGCTTCCAAGGCAGAAGTACCTTTTCCCAATTCTCATAAGATACTTGGAACTGACTGGAGAGTAAGAAAATTATTGAAGGATGTCCAAGCCCATAGGTTGATCCACCCAAAACAAACTTAAAACAAACTTCACAATTATCGATCCAATATCAATCGACAGTCCCACTTGAATACAATAATTCAGAATAGCGCTTTCTTTAGTAACTTTACCGATCATCATTGTCGGTAATAGTTTTGTAGAAATGAAGAAGTGTCAGTGTTTAGAAATAGGGTTTAGAAGTGTAGCAGAGAAACTAACATACCCATTTTCTCTCATTTTCCAGTCTTCAGTCTCGTCCGTAAAAAAAATGGTAGATCTCATTCATTAGATTTTTTGTCGGGATGAAGTTAGAATAATGGCATACAAGAACATTCTCGATCATATATAACTCATTAATCCATGCAGGAGTAATAGTTATTCATCTGCCTCGCACATAGACAACTCCCTGGTTGATTCCATGCAAATTAACATAAAACTCCTTCACCACAGGAACGACTACAACAGAAGTAGTGTAACAGAACGACTACAACAGAAGTAGTGTAGCACAACACTTCCCATCATTTTCGCACAATCATCTCTTCAATTATTGTTGAAGGGTTGTCCAATCCTCAATTCACAAATTCTCTTTCTTTGATTAATCTCCTCTTTGTCAGCACTTTGTTGAAGATTCGTTGCGCCTCGGAACTAACAAACTTTCTCCAGTTGAACACTCGAAATCTAGGATTTTCAGTGGAATTGGAAGCCATAGGGATAAATTTGGTGGAGTTTCAATTTGTTTTTGGGTAATATGAATTTAAAAACCGAGTTTGGAAGTTTATAGGGAGTAAATCTCGCCTAAAGTCACCAAAAACAGACATTTCAAACTCCGAAAACCGTCATCTTGTCGTTCTCACAGCCGGAAGCGTTGATGGCACCGTCGGAAAGCCTTGAGAATTAATTATCAAGACTCTCAGAAAAAACCTGTCGTCGGTGGTATCGAGCCCGCCGTCGACGCCCAAGGCAAAAATTTCACAGTTTCACTATGGTCTGAATGCGTTCCAATTTTCTCTATAGATCCAATTTTTATGATGATTCAAGGGTAAATACTAGTAATAGAGTTCAATACTACCACAAACTAACGATAATTTCAAACAAAAAACACTATAATTGCAATAAAAATAAAGATAACTATGGGTTGCCTCCCATAAAGCGCTTGGTTTAACGTCGTCAGCCCAAACTACTCAGATATTATTCAGGTTGACTGACCATTAAAATCTCTTTAAAATTTGGTCTTTAATTCTCAAAATACGGCTTTAATCTGTGTCCATTTACTTTAAATCTATTCCCAGTCTTTTGATCTTCAATTTCAACAGCTCCGTAAGTATAAACTTGAGTCACAGTAAAGGGTCCTAGCCAACGAGACTTCAATTTTGCAGGGAATAACTTCAGCCTTGTATTGTAAAGCAAAACTTCTTATCCTGGTTCAAAATTCTTCTAGTTA
>NW_018165322.1:296457-298027 GCF_001263595.1 Phalaenopsis equestris | reverse complement strand
CTTCTGGTTAATCTTTTGATCATGCCATAACTTTAGTTTCTCCTTATAATTTCTGTCGTTATCATAAGATTCATTTCTTAATTCTTCCAATTCATTCATTTGTAACAATCTCTTCTCACCACCATCTTTCAAATTATAATTGGATTCTTTAATCACCCAATATGCTTTATGCTCCAATTCTATTGGTAAGTGACAAGTCTTTCCAAAAATCAACCTGTAAGGAGTCATTCCAATAGGATTTTTATAAGCAATTCTGTAAGCCCATAATGCAATATCCAGTCTAGTAGACCAATCTACTCTACTAGGGTTTACAGTCTTCTCTAGTTTATGTTTAATCTCTCTATTAGAAACTTTAGCTAACCCACTGGTCTGAGGGTGATAGGAAGTATAGATTATATGAATAACATTAAACTTTTTTGCCAATCTCTGAATGTATTTATTCCTGAAATGGGATCCTCCATCAGTGATAATCACTCTTGACATTCCGCATCTAGTGAAAATATTTTTCATTAAAAATCTTGAAACACATTCAGCGTCACATTGAGGTAAAGCTTGATGAGTAATGTAGATGAGTTTCCCAGAAACACATACTTCAAGTGGTTAGATAATATTTTCAACTCAAGTTCAGGTGGTTTTATAATTGACGGAACTAAATTCTTATCAATTTTTTCTGTAATATCCAACATCTCAAATCTTTCCTGAATATAATCTAATTCTTCATTTTCTATTTTATCCAAAATAACTTCATCTTTGTCTTCAAAATCTTTTTTCGCTTCAAAATATTCTTTAAAATGCTCATTCAATAGATGTTCACCAATTTCCATGCGAAAACATTCATTATCTCTTTCAACAACAGGGTATTTCATAGATTTTACAATGTTAAAAGTCACTTCTTGATCGTTAGCTCTCGTAGTTAATTCTCCCTTTTGAACATCTATCATAACTTTTCCAGTAGCTAAAAAATGTCTCCATAAAATTATAGGTATTTATTTATCTTCCTCCATATCTAAAACAATAAAATCCAAAGGAAAGATAAATTTATTAACTTTTACTAACACATCTTCTATAACTCCCTTTGGATAAGTAACTGAACAATCCGCTAACTGAAGAGTTATAGAAGTAGGTGAGACTTCTCCTAATCCTAATATTTTGAAAATTGATAGAGGCATAAGATTAATGCTGGCTCCCAAATCACATAAAGCTCTTCCATAAGATCTTTCACCGATAGCACACGGTATAGTGAAACTTCCTGGATCTTTTAGTTTTTTAAGAAGCTTTTTTTGAATAATTATACTACACTCTTCACTAAGTGCAACAGTGTCATTATCAGTGAACTTTCTTTTCTTGTTCAAAATATCTTTCATAAACTTCACATAATTGGGCATTTGCTCTAAAGCTTCTACGAAAGGAATATTTACCGTTTATTTCTTAAAAATTTCTATAAACTTGAAAAATTGTTTATTCTTTTTGTGTTGTTTCAATCTTTGAGGAAACGGTGGTGGAGGTTTCTCCACAGTAATTTTCATTGGTGTAAGTGGATATTCTAAATCTGGGTATTCATGATCCTTTT
>NW_018165322.1:294323-296117 GCF_001263595.1 Phalaenopsis equestris | reverse complement strand
GCAGTAGCGATATGCCCTAATTGGTTTTCAATATTCTTGATAGTAGTTCCTTGATTTTGTAACCGGTTTGCTTGAATTTGTAATTGATTTCCTTGATTTTACAATTGTTGACCCATGTTCAGTATCAGCTCTTCCATAGACAACTTCTTTTCCTTAAATTGAGTGTTACTATTTAATCCTGGAGGATAAGAAGGTCTATAATTAACATTTCCTTGGTTGGATGAATTTCCCAATGGGTTTACTGTGTTGTTTACCCATTGTTGATTTGTAGAAGAATTATTATTCCAATTAAAGTTAGGATGACTCTTCCAACCCGGGTTATAATAGTTTGAATAAGGATTGTTGGGTCTATTGTTAATAGCATTTAAAGTCTCATAAGAAGGTTGACCATTCACAAATTGCCCAGATGAATTCTCTTCCATCATAGTAGGTGTTGGAGAATAATTCATTCCATAATGATCTAATTTCTTTGATATTGCAACAATATGTGAAGCTAACATAGATATTGCATCAAAATCGTGGATACTAGCTACTCTTTAAGGATTTACCCTTTCAGAGGGCCATTTAAAATTGTTGGTAGCCATATCTTCTATTAATGAATAAACCTCATCAAAAGGTTTTGACATTAAAGAGCCACCAGCCGCAGCATCTATAATCGATCGAAGAGATCCCACTAATCAATTGTAAAAAGTTTGAATTATCAACCAATCTGGTAACGAATGATGTGGCCACTTTCTAGAAAGATCTTTAAATCTATCCCAAGCTTCATATATCGACTCTCCATCAATCTGACAAAATGATTTTATGTCATTTCTAAGTTTAGCAGTTTTGGATGGAGGGAAATATATGGATAGAAATTTCTGTGAAAGTTCTCCCCAAGTTTTAATAGATTCAAGTGCTAACGAATTTAACCACATCTTAGCCTTATCCCTAAGTAAAAAAGGAAAAAAGTCTATGTCTAACAACATCGTTCAAAACTCTGTCATATTTAAAGGTAGCATAAAGTTCTAAAAAACTAGCGAGGTGTAAATTAGGATATTCATTTGGTGACCTTTGAATTCATTATTTTGTACCATTTGTATAATAGCAGGTTTAAGCCCAAATGAATTAGTAGCTATATTAGGATTTTGGATAGATAAGTGAATTTCATCTGCTGTAGGATTTGCATAATCTCGTAGAGGTCTAGGTTGATGTTCATTTTCTATTCCTTGATTGTTTACATTATTTTCCATTGTGTCAGCATTTCTAGGTTATTTTCTTAGTTTTCTAATTCTCCTAACAATGCGTTCTAATTCCGAATCGTAGGGTATAAGATTTTCAGGTCCAGATTTACGCATACAATTGAAATTAGTACACAGAAAAACATTTAACTAAATATGAAAATAAGTTGCAATTCAAGTAAAAGTTTTATAATAGTCCTAATTTGTCCGTTACTCTAATTATGATTTTTTTTAAATCTAATTTTTACTCCCCAACAACGGCGCCAAAAACTTGACAACAACATTATATATGCTTAAAAATACAAGAATTTGATACTGCTGTTAGAAGATTTAAATCCCCGGCAACGGCACCAAAAACTTGACAGTAACTTTATATATGCTTACAAATACAAGAATTTGATACTGCTGCTAGAAGCTTTAATTCCCCGACAACGGCGCCAAAACCTTGACAGCGGTTATAGATTCGATAAAGATGTATATAAAACATTCAATAATGGCAAAGTCGCACTTATCAACGCAAGTATACGTATCGCTCAAGTAATACAAGACTCTAATGGAGTCCTGGATATCGATC
>NW_018165322.1:283722-294009 GCF_001263595.1 Phalaenopsis equestris | reverse complement strand
CAACTTCCAACGGCTTTGACCTCCCTGAATCTTGGATGTAATCTTCACTTTAGTTGTAAAACTCAACATATTTTAAGAAATCAATTTGCCAGATTGAATGTAAATTAAGATCGAAGTGAAAAGATCATCCCAACTTCTTTAACATTCTCATGGCACAACCAATTCAAATCACCATTTCACAAAATCTCTCAAGACAAGAAGAAAGACAGAGAAAACTACTCAGAACTCATGGAGAAGATACGACAAAACTTGGAATTTATATATAAAAGAAAAGTCATGCAAACTTCAATAAGTAAATATCACTTATCTCTAACTCCTACCCAAGCAAACTTCTCAAAGTTCCTCTGAATCTCTTTCTTTCTTTATAGGACACAGAATTCTCCTTCGAAGCGGCAAGGAGGAAGAAATCTCTCAGTTTCCTTCCACTCTTACAATCTATCGAAGAATTCCTCACAATACTAACCCTAAATTACACTCTCACTCTAATGGACACACGTGGACACCCCTCTCTCTGCCTCCAAATTATTTTTTTTAAAGTTGTAGAAGAGTTTTCAAGAGTGCCCAAGCATCCCTTCAAAATCGTCCACATTTCGTCCACATTCAATGCATCTATTCATGCTTGCCGTGGGTGGCCTCGATGGCATCGTTGGCGGCCTTCTAGAATATATTCAAGAAAATTCTTCCAACTTAATTCATAATTCCAGTCATCGGCGCCTTTGAGCTCGCCTTCGGCGCCCAAGATCAAATATTCATATTTTGGTCCTTTTTGAACCAAATTCGCTCCTTTTTTTTTGCATCGTTTTGCTTCAATGACCATAATTCAACATATTTGTAACAAAACATCAAAAATACCTTTCTTTAAAGTGCAATATCATCAACATCAGTGTAAAATAAGTATGAAAATCTCAACATATTTTCCTTTGGTCATTTCCCCCAAACTGGTTGTTCTGCATCAGTTGGATAATCATTGGATTAATTTCAAACGAGTTAGATTCTACGACAGAAGTTTGTATACTTGAGTGAATTTCATTTACCGTAGGATTTATATAATCCCTCAATGATTTATAATCATTTTCCAAGCTATTATTTTGAATGTTTTCCATTTACATTTCTAGTTTTTCAAGTTTATTCTGTTTTTTTTATTTTTTTTCCTTTTTTCTAACTCAGGATCATAAGGCACAAGTCCCGCAGATCCTTTATTTCACATACACAACACAAAAAATAACACATTCAAAATTAAACAGATAAAACAAAAAATATATTCAACATAGCAAAACATTTTCACAAACACCATGTTTTTCACACAAATAGATTTTTAACAACACTTTTTCATACAAAAAAAAATAGTTTTTACGACAATACAGTTTTTCAAGTCTAAGCCTAATTACTTCAACTAAAATTCTCTTAAAAGCCAAGATCAACCATTGCAATCCCCGGCAACAGCGCAAAAAAATTGATCCCGAAATTTTTTTATGTAAGGATTTATGAAGTTGAAATCACCACTTGAAGCTTTTAATCCCCAATAATGGTGCCATAAACTTCATCCCAAGTGAAGTAAGATTTCAATTATATTTTTAAATAGTTGAGATTCTATGCAATTATACGTATCATTATCAAGTAATATAGGACTTTCTGATTAAGCCCCGAATATAGATCTTACAGAGATCGAGGTTAATCACGGCGGTTTTCAAGAGAAGTTCTAGTCAAGAATAACACACCCTAGCTTGGAAGATCAAAAAAGGTTTGGTTTTGATTATATCCTACAATTATCACTACAATACTACTTCTACTCCTAAACTAAAATACTTAGTGAAGATCAGAAAGTGGGGTTTAATATATTAAAAGAACTCTTCCTCATACAATGAAATTACTGATATATGTAAATGTAAAACAAGTAGCGAGAGAGATTGTGACAAATATGAGCAATTATATTATTTACCCTTACTAGAGATTCTATAAAGAACATTGGTTAATCCATATTTTGAATAGTTCTGAAGACGGGCTAAGCAGGGAAGATACTAGCTCTCACTCTAGAGTTCCCTTTTATCCCTCCACTTAGAGGCTAACATCTCGCATCAAAACCTAAAACAATAGACCAAATTAGGGGGCTTTAGCCTGTCACTCTAAAGTACTCTAATTCTACACCCATTAACGATTATTTCTCTATTTATTTGCACTCAAACATATGTACTACATTCTCATCCATACAATCTTAAGTGATTCTAGCACAGTTGATTGAGACATTACCATCACGAATCTTACATGTTCCCACAATAGATTTTAACATGCAAGTTGATCAATTTTACATGTAAATGAAGAACAAAGTAAAAATATCACAATATATTCTCACCAATATATTCTCACTCTTATATTCTCACTCTACTCAATTATATATTCTACACAAGCATACTAATTCATTGTAAGAGGGAAGAGTAAAGAAAACTACTCACTACACTTAGAGAAATAACATGAACTTTTCATTGAACAAGAATTTGAAACCATACAAACAAAGTACTGAATTCAAATCAAAATACAATTAAAACACTTATCTTTGATGGAAATCAAACTCTCCTTGTATAGCAAAAACAATCTCCTTATAATCCTCTTCAAGAACAAAGTGAAAATTAAAGAAGAAATTCTCACACTCTCTCTTTCTCTCTTACCTTGTCGCCCCCCTTGGGGCTCACACCCAAGCCTTCTTCTTATCCAAGTCTTCTTCTCCTCTTCCAATTGATTCAGGAGTCCAAGAGTCCTTTTAAATGCATTTCCAAGCCTTATTTATAATTTCCTAAGAGATTCTTAAGTGTCTCTTAAAAACTGTCCATATTCATTGAATGTTCCAAAAGGTGCCTCAAGTGCCTCTTCAAAACTCCTTATAACCTCCCCAAATCCTTTTAGAAAGTCTCTTTTATCATTTCCAACAAATTCTCCAAGATACACACGAAGCAACGCTTCAAAAATCATCCAAATCCGATGTAAATTCTAGAAGATATGTTGAAAATCGTTTTTGGTGCTTAAGCTCAGATTTTGGGCGCTTAAGCGCCCTCCTCTCTATCGGGTGGCACCTAAGCGCCATTTTGGGTGCTTAAGCACTGGGCACAGGAACTTAAGTGCCTTGTTTGGCCCCCATGGCTCCAGTGTGCCCCAATTTGACCCAATTTGCTCCAGTTTGCTCCATTTTGGTCCATTTTTATTTTTTTGCTCCAATTGCTCCAAATTCTTTAATTTGATGTACCTAAAACCAAAAACACAAGAAAACATACCTTTAAAGTGCAATATCAACAAGAAAAACCAAAAACACAAGAAAACATACCTTTAAAGTGCAATATCATTATAAAATATAGCATGAAAATTAGTAAATTTTTAGGCACATCAGATAGCTCTAATGGTTGAAAGGAGACTTCAAATCACTAGATTTATAACCTCGGAGATAGTTTTGGGCTGCCCCTTTTAAAGGGATAAATTAGGTCTTGGAGTTAAGATGCTAGGTTTTGAAGCCACAATGCTGCTAAAATGGCAAGGTTCCTATTAACCTAGCATAGAATGTTCCTACTGTGATGTTCCATATATAAATCTTTATCAATAAGTCTTGATGGCCAGACACCCATAAGTGGTATTGTGATGTTTCTCATGTGGCAAATGCCCCATCAGTTCACAGGACAGTAGGCATGCCACAATTCGTTGAAACTTATCAGAAGGGATAGTACAATAGCTAGGAACTGATTTAGAGGGCCACAATGCCACCAATGTAACATGTGCCATGTAGGTCAATAAGATAAAGTTTGTACATTTAGGATCTAACATATGTCAGCATGGAGTAGTGGCGCTAGCTAGGAGGCACCATAATGTTGATGATGTGGCTCTAACACCTGCCTAATTAGCTATCGACCTCGAGATCTAAGAGGTTGACATTCGAGTGTCATGTGGCACACATGATAATGTGACACCCAACATGGGTGTCGCGGCTTTGATTTTGTGAGAGATGCCACATCAATCAATAATAACCAGATGATACCACCATGGAGCAAAATTTGGGCACTTTAGGATGAGAGTTACAATGTTATATGGTAACTCTGCGATGCATAATTAAATCCTAAGAGCAAAAAACTCTGAGAGTTTCCTCATGTTGTGATGCCAAGGTTAAGCACTACAACACCATAGAGTGACATTATGACACTAGGTACTAGCGGTGCTCTGCCAGACCATTGTTGGGATTTTACATACCTTTTCAAAATGTTTTCTAGTGCAAATTCAAACTAGACCACATTAAGAGAAGGATAGTTAAACCATAGTACTAACCAATATTTTTTATTAAGTTTATCAAAAAAGTGCATACACATCTTTTCTTTTACACAAACTAGCCACATTATTTATGGTTCTTTTTAAACACTCGGAGTCACCAAATTATATATATATTATATATATATGTATGTCATCGTTGTATAATTTCCCTTTCCAAATAAATCTCCCTCTCAGAACAAATAAATTATTTGAAGAGGAGAATAATCAGAAAAAATGTGATATATGATGAAAATAAAGAAATAAATTTTAAAAAGAAATGTGGAGGGCTTATTTATAAGGTAGTCATCAAGTGATAGGCTTAGAGTATACGTTCAAATAAGATTGGATAAAAATACTTCAAAACATGATATCACGATGAAAATTTCTAAATAAGGTACCCATAACTAGAGAACCAAAAAGAATATTTTTATTTTAGCGGTAAGAGCACTCTCAAAGGATTACATACCTTTGGTTAATTACATCTTAAGGGATACTCAAGAATACTCTCAATAGAAGAAGTCTTGCTTACATTATGCGGACCAACAAATAAGTCACCAAAAAGGTTGTTTATTTTACAGGAACATCCTGATGCTTTCAAAGCTCTTATCAAGCTACAGAGCAGAGAGTGAATCTCCACATCCAGAATGGATAGCGACTCATCGACTTTCAAGGCCAACAAAATAACCAAGTGGACTCATAGGGTCCACACTTTACTTCTAGGGCCTAACTAGGCCATAAGGATAGGGGGTGAATCACTGTATCCTAAATGAGTGATACAGATGAGGCTTTACAAGAGCCTAAACTCCCCACTTTGCCATTAGATAGGGTAAATATTGAAGCCATATCATATTTTGGGTCTGATACAGACGAGGCATTGCCTGTATGAGCTCAAGAATATTGCATGGATATAGTGAGAAGCACAATGATGAAGAGATACTTTTGTTACCATCAACGATCATGGTCCCCCGTTTGTCTGAGCTATCCTTATGGGCCATCACCCACTTGTGACATAGTGATTTACCCTCTACCCTTTTGGCCCGGTCTGACCTTGGAAGCATAGTGTGGACTGTATGAGCTAACTTCGTTATCTTGTAGGCCCCATATGCTCATGAGCAGCTACCCTTTTGGGATGTGAGAGATTAACTCTCTACCCTATGGCTTAGTGAGTGTTTTTGTTCCTTTTTTTCTTTCTTTTATTTTTAAAGGAGCCGCAATCCTATTAATTTACATATACTTCTTTTCTTCGAATAAATCTCTCTTCCAGGTTATATGAATGGACCAGAGAAGAAAAGAATCAAAAAAGAAAGACACATGACAAAGTGACAAGTAAGAGAAAAAGCAAAACTTGAAGAGCCTACGTGCGACAAACCTCACATGGATAGGTCAAGTATGTGCACCCGAACAAGATCGGGCAGAAACACCTTAGACCAATATTTATGAAAGAGACCATAACCGGAGGTTTACGTGTAAATGTCTATTCTGGGGTTATGAATGCTCCGAAAGAGATGTATCCCACTTGGTTAATTACATCTTGGGGTTTGCCCAAGAATACTCTTGATACAAAGGGTTTTTGCATATATTATCATGAAATTGTGGCAATAGGTACTCAAAGGAAGGTTATTCCATTTGGGAACGCCATGATGCTTCAAAGCTCTCGCTATGCCGTCGGACAAAGAGTAAGTATCTCACATCCAAAATGGGTAGCTGCTCACCGACATATGGAGCCCACAGAATAGTTGTAATTATCTTGACGGAGATATACCAAAACTTCAAAGCGTGAACAGGCCATAAGGGTGGAGGACAAATTGTTGTATCCCAAACAGGTGGCAACTCATCAATATTTTGCCATCAAGATAACATCGTCGAAGTCAAGAAGCAACAAGGTTCAAAGGGGCTCAACAAAAGGAAGGCAGAGTAATCCTAGAATATAGAGGTAGCTGGGTTGGGGTAACACATGCCCATCATACATAGCCACTAAGACCCTAAATCTAATTGGTCATGAAGGTAGTCAGTCCAACACATCCTGAGATCCCTGGTCAGCAATCCGTGAATTGTGTCATCTATGGGGACCTTGATAGCCCTAAGGTCAAAGGAAGAAAACTCTATCCTATGACTATAAGGTGAAACTTCAAGTCTAAGAGGTGAAACTCACACCTTCCACAGTGGTGAGGATGACTCACGAAAGGAAAGAAGTGGAGATTTTGCAAGAAAGTTGAAAACAACTCCGAAACAAAATGACTTACACCTTATCTAGGTCGGGGGCTTTCTAACACCCTAGACGCACTAGGCAACCACCTATGTAAGAAGGTATGTTGGGCCAGTCAGGTTGAAGAAGCAGATGGACTTCTATTTGGGACATACAAATATGAATGCAGTTATCTAGAGCGGTCCTTAAGTATTGTGGTGGCCCTATTATATGACATGGGTGATAGTCATGCATGCAACTGATACACCAAAATAATATGCAGTTTTAAGTATATATTTTATGCTTATTTTTGATGATATTGCACTTTAAAGAAGCTTATTTTCATATTTTTGTTGCAGATATATTAATTTTAGGTATTTGGAGCAAAAGTATAAAAAATGACGAAATTTGGAAGCAAAACAGTGAATTTTGGGAAACTAGTGCAAGATGTGTCAGATTAGCGCAAGATGCGCCAGATTGGCGCAAGATGCGCCAATATACAGAGAACTAGTACAAGATGTGCCAAAACCCAGAAAAATGCAGCCTTCAACAAACTTGTGCAAGACGTGCCAGATTGGCGCAAGATGCGCCAATTGACAGAGAGCTGGCAAAGATGCACCGGAGACGACTTTTTGCAGATTAAGGTGGTTCGAGACGAATTTTGCACGAATTTTTAAAGGGACACTTGTTCTAAACACCCCTTGGTATGATTCAATGCATCTAAACACATTGGAAGGTTCTTTCATGAAGGGATATGTCTCTTGGATAAACGGACATATCTTTTAAATTCAAAAGAGTTGACTTTTGGATAGAATTTTAGAGGGAATTTTGAAAGCTTTTTGGAGAGAGGCAACCTTTGATAAAAGAGAGGGATGTCTAGGGCTTGAAGAGAGTTGGAGTGGCTTGTAAAGGGTGGGGGTAGCAAGAAGAGATAGAGAGAGAGAGAAAGTTAAGGGCTTGAAGATTTTCTTCAAGGATTGTAAGAGGAGAGAGAATGTGAGAGATTTCTTCTTCATTATACTTTTAAGAGAGAATTGAGAGTACTTGTAAAGAGAAAAAGGCTTAGAGAGAACTTCTAGGGATTTGCTTGGGAAGGATTGTGAGATAAGTTGTGTCTTTTATTTCTTTTATTTTGTAAATTTATTTCTATATATGAAATCCTTGTTTTATTGTATCATTCTCATGAATTCTAAGTAGTCTTCTTTATCCTTCTTCCTACTTTGAGATATGGCTTTGTGAAGAATTGATTTTGTTTTATATGATTTTTAATGTCAATAATTTGTGATGATTTGAACTCCAATCTTCATTTATTATTTGATCTGGCCAATTTAAATGTTAAAATGTGTTGAAAAACATATGTTCTGAAAGGGTTATGATTTCTACAGCATGGGGAGAATCACATTTGATTTCATGAAAGAGTATTTCATCCATGGAGTTGGGTGCAAATAAATAAGAAAATATACTTTGTTGGATGCAAAATTAAAGATTTTAAGGTGACAGATTAAAATCCCCAATTTGGTCCAGTTAATTGGAAACTGATGCGAGATTGTTAGCCCTCAGGTGAGGGAGTAGTGGGAGCTTTGGAGTGGCAGTCGGTATCCTCCCAGCCTAACAATGGAATCAGGGACCAAAATCTGGATTAGTTAATTTTCTTTATGCACTCGGAAGAGGGTAAAGAATAGGATTGCTCTTATTTGACACAAATCAGTTCTTTATATATTTTTTCAAATGATTTTAGCTTCTTCACAGTCCATGTACTCATTGTAAAAGGGAAGGATGCTTTCTTAAATTTGAACTTTTCGTCACAAAAACTTTGTTAGTTTTTGTAAGTTTACTTTTGAAAGTTTAGCATTTAGTTATTTAACTTTGTCTTTCAATTGCATTTTAATTATGATTCAATGCATCTAAACACATTGGAAGGTTCTTTCATGAAGGGATATGTCTCTTGGATAAACGGACATATCTTTTAAATTCAAAAGAGTTGACTTTTGGATAGAATTTTAGAGGGAATTTTGAAAGCTTTTTGGAGAGAGGCAACCTTTGATAAAAGAGAGGGATGTCTAGGGCTTGAAGAGAGTTGGAGTGGCTTGTAAAGGGTGGGGGTAGCAAGAAGAGATAGAGAGAGAGAGAAAGTTAAGGGCTTGAAGATTTTCTTCAAGGATTGTAAGAGGAGAGAGAATGTGAGAGATTTCTTCTTCATTATACTTTTAAGAGAGAATTGAGAGTACTTGTAAAGAGAAAAAGGCTTAGAGAGAACTTCTAGGGATTTGCTTGGGAAGGATTGTGAGATAAGTTGTGTCTTTTATTTCTTTTATTTTGTAAATTTATTTCTATATATGAAATCCTTGTTTTATTGTATCATTCTCATGAATTCTAAGTAGTCTTCTTTATCCTTCTTCCTACTTTGAGATATGGCTTTGTGAAGAATTGATTTTGTTTTATATGATTTTTAATGTCAATAATTTGTGATGATTTGAACTCCAATCTTCATTTATTATTTGATCTGGCCAATTTAAATGTTAAAATGTGTTGAAAAACATATGTTCTGAAAGGGTTATGATTTCTACAGCATGGGGAGAATCACATTTGATTTCATGAAAGAGTATTTCATCCATGGAGTTGGGTGCAAATAAATAAGAAAATATACTTTGTTGGATGCAAAATTAAAGATTTTAAGGTGACAGATTAAAATCCCCAATTTGGTCCAGTTAATTGGAAACTGATGCGAGATTGTTAGCCCTCAGGTGAGGGAGTAGTGGGAGCTTTGGAGTGGCAGTCGGTATCCTCCCAGCCTAACAATGGAATCAGGGACCAAAATCTGGATTAGTTAATTTTCTTTATGCACTCGGAAGAGGGTAAAGAATAGGATTGCTCTTATTTGACACAAATCAGTTCTTTATATATTTTTTCAAATGATTTTAGCTTCTTCACAGTCCATGTACTCATTGTAAAAGGGAAGGATGCTTTCTTAAATTTGAACTTTTCGTCACAAAAACTTTGTTAGTTTTTGTATGTAAGTTTACACTTTGTTAGTTTTTGTAAGTTTACTTTTGAAAGTTTAGCATTTAGTTATTTAACTTTGTCTTTCAATTGCATTTTAATTATTGTTACTTAATTTTTTAAATTTTGCACTCTACTTTTTGTTGTTTTAAAAATTGTACTTTACATTATAATATTAAGAATTTACTTATAGGCATTTTCAACTTTCCTGTGGGATCAATATCTATGACTCCATTAGAGCCTTTTATTACTTGAGTGATACGTATACTTGCATTTTTTTTAAAGGGGATTTGACAGTTTAAAGTTTTTTAAAAGATAAAACTATTTTAACTGAAGTTATTTTTGTTGGGATTAATTTGCATATTTAATATTATATCTGTCATGTGTATTTTGTAATATTGAAAAATATTTGCAAATTTAACCCATTTAAAATCTAGCCCAAAAGCCATGCAGAAAATAAAAATTGTGCAGATTTTGAAGTCTTAAATATTTTAATCCTAAATTTTAATTATCTTGAATGTTTTATTCAGGTTTTTTTAAAGTAAAACAATTATAATTTTAGGATCCTTAAAGAGACTAAATTATATTTTTCATGATATTCCATATGCACGAAAGAAATAAAGAAAACACAAATGACATGAAGGCATGCAATCATGTAACAGAAAGTAAAATAAGCCAATCAGAATAATAAACAGATCGGTGTTACTGGGTCGGCAACATATCCCAAAAAAGAAAAAGAGTTGTCTGATTTTGCATATACATGTCTGATCCTACTTCTATACATCAGTATAAAATGCAAAATTAAGAGACAGAGCAAGAGC
>NW_018165322.1:277799-283712 GCF_001263595.1 Phalaenopsis equestris | reverse complement strand
AGAGCGTCGCTTCTGTTCCCCTCCATGTGGTTCCTGCACCAAATGCATCGGAACTTGTGCTCATATTTTATTTCTACTATAGGCCTCTCCAAAAATCTAAAATTACATAGGAAAAGGAAAAACTTAATTCTGCATGAAAACAAATGTTAGTGGGAAAACCCACATGAAAAACAAAATAGGTCGTGCCTTATATTTGGGGGAGCTAATAGCATTTGCAAGAAAGGGTTAGAAATCATTATAGGCTCCCCCTTTTAGCACTTGTGTGTGTGTACATATAGGCACGACACCCTGTAGAAGAATGCTCTAACACACTACCATGCATATGAAGCATGCAGGCACGACAAAAGCACAAAAAAGAAAGATGCCTGATTAGGGCAACCAATTCAGCAAAGAACAATATTCAGGCATAAAAAAGACTACATAGCACCCTATATCTTAGCCTAGCACACCATCTAATGAAGGTGTCCTCTCATAGTAACTAAGTGCACATGGTCAAGTCTCCGAATACAGTATGACTTTAACAGGTCGTTATACGAACCCCATCCTGAAGATCCAAGGGATCTAAAGCACGTCACAAAGAAGGGTGACATTTAAAAGAGGTGGCCTCACATATGACATAACATATGTAATTTTAAAAGTAGGCGGATAATACTAATAATAACAAAAATAACCTGACCCAAAGCTAAACCCAACCAAGCTTGACCCAGCTTTATCAGAGCCTAAACCCAACCCAGCTTGACCCAATCAGACCTGAACCTCAACCCAAACACACTTAACATAAATGAATTAAAATGAACCCAAACTTAAACCAATCTTATTCAACTTGAACCAAACCCAATCTATTTCAACTTGAACCAAACTCAAACCAAATCCAAACTCAACCGAATCAAACTCAAACTGTTTGAGTTGACTATAAGTAATCTTAGCTGACCCTGGCTGATCTTAATTAAAAACCTTAACTCACTCAAAGACTATGTCTAATACAAACATAATTTTAGGCATGTTTCTATGTGTAGTGATTCATGTGTAGAATTCCATGTATAGTGAACTAAAAATTCATGTTCAACACGTAATAGTTCATATTCAATGTTTTCATAAATCATGTTTAGTTCATTTTATATGAAAACAAATAACAAAAAAAAGAATAAAAGGAAAGGAGGCAAGCCTCTCACATGTTGGTTTCCCCATAAACCTTTAACAGAGCACTAAAACTTAAGGGCAAAACTAAATAGAGAACACTAACTTAGAAAACTAATTATAGAACACTAAGCTTAGAAGAACCCTAATTTTCATCTCAACTGACAAACCTAGCAACTAAAATAAAACTATGAATTAAATATCAAACTCCAAATAAAATCTAAAACCCAACAACATAAAGGATGAAAACCAAACAGGCAGATCTGACACAAACCCTAGGTTATCAAACATACACAGGGACCAAAGATCACACATACCCTAGGTTAGTCCAAGTATAAAAGTCTAAGTTAGTTTAATAGGTAACCTAGTTAATTTTAAGGAGTAGGACCTATAAAAAAAACAAACTTATTCCCTAGAACTAAATGAAATGCCCTAACATGATGTAACTCATTATTATGGTTGAAGGAATTTCTAGCTGACTTGAAACTAAGAAGCCCTCTACATGCCATGGTCATGACTTGCACATAAGAAGGATTTTTTCTTATAAGGTTGGTTATTGTTGAAAAATACTAAAGCACCGGGATGATGGAAAGCCATGAGCATCTTGACCAGGGGTGACATTCTTAATGTCTTTGTTAATACACCTATTTTAATTTCTTATAGAGTCTAGGAGTGTTCCAAAATTAGAGTTTAACCTCTATCTACAAATCCTTCATAGCCAGCTTCATCCTTTAGTTTAGAATTTGCTTCAAACTCAAACATCATCAAACCATTCTGTCCAACCTGTGTTTCGAATTCAAACCTCCAAACTTGAACTCTTAAACTAAACTCACTTGATTTAATTTCATTCAACTTGATCACATTCCTTTTAATCTCACCAATAATGATTAATTTCAAATTCTCCAACCACCACCAAAAATTCAATTCTTCGGGTAAACATTCCTCCCTGGACAGTTAAATTCTTTTGTATGGGCTTTTTCATGACACATTGTCATCAAATTGTAATTTTCATCCATTTGAGCTTAATTATTCCAAAACTCTATACTCAGATCCTTCCTTCACTTTTGTAATCTCAACTTTGAAAGCCCAACCTTGAAATCTAAATAAAACCCTATAATCATATCCTTCCTTACCTTTTGTATTCTCAATTTTGAAAGCCCAACTTCAAAATCTAAATAACATAGGTCATGATAATAATCAAGAGTTTTTGTTAGGGATTATGGCTCTCAAGATGTAATTAATTATAATGGCTTGTAATTATAGAGAACTAGACTCCAAAATAAAGTAAATTATATCTTACACCTGTAAGGTAAGGGACCATGAAGATTTTCATCATCAAAATGATTAATCTCATTTCTAGATAGTACTTCCTCCCCAAGGGGTGGGATGTTATCCTTTAAATTTGTCCTCAGTCATTTAAATAAAATCTTCTGAAGTTCGATGGTGGGCTCAAAAAGTCGTCAGAAATTCTGTGTGGAGAATTGGAGTAATCATGACGATGCAAGTTAGGGTGATAAATTTATCTATTTCATAGTTTTATATGATTGGCATGTAAAAGAGCTAAGATTAGGTGTTAGATAAATAAATGCTAAGGAAATGTGTGATATGTATGTAAATCTCCATTTTTTTTCTTTTTTTCTATCTACAAAATTTAAAGAAGTTATAAAATCTACATATTCTAATCATAAACACTACAAGAAAGTATATAAATTTTTCTGGACTTTTCCATCAAAAATTGACAAACTTATTGATTTCTAACATTTTCAACAGATTTTTAACAGAAATAAGACCACTGTAATTTTCTTGGTCAAAAACGATTTTTGTTGGCCTAATGCCCATTATAATTCTAATTACATGATTCATTGATGGACAATGAACTTATTGCTGCATTCCTTTGACCCTTGGTCATCGGTTCAATGCTAACAGCCATGCCCACCAATTTTTTTTTATCAAAAACTGACAAACATGTCTATATATATCCATATAAAAGGTGGACAAGTTCAACATATGCTTGTCGAAAAATTGCACAAGAAAAAAAAAAACCTTTAGCCCCGTTAGAAATTCTACATCTATAATTGCTTCACAAAATATAAAATAACTAAACTTATATGATTTGAAAAAAAGTAGAGCCATATAAAGACAATCACAAATTTAAAATCATAAATGCCTCAAAAAGAAACTATATATATCAACAAATAATCTCTACAGAATTGACAAAAGTGTCTAATCTTTATCAGCCTCCTCATCTACTTCATTCCCAATATCAACCACCTCCAGTAGCTGCTTCCCTCACTAATCTGTAACACATCACACCTCCTGCAGCTCTGTCTCCATTCTTGCCTCCATCTTAACGAGCTAAGAAGAAAATCAGTCCTCTATGTCGTCAGTGAATGTCATGAACAGCTTGTGAACTTTAAAATTGATGGATATGAAGCTTCTACCAGAGAATGACTTATTTGTGCTGTAAGCGAGTCCCTATGAATTCAAATTGTCAAAATAGAATGGTTAATATGGGCACTACAGTTAGGAGTTCCTCTTAAACTCTAACTTTGACCAACCTTCAATCATTGGTACTCATAAAAAAAATAATTAAGTGTAATTAAAGGAAAAACAAAGTTTTAAAATAAATATAATAGTATAAAAATTTCTATCACTCACATGAACTCTTTGGGATATGGAGTCAAAGCCACTGATGGATAGACTAAAACTGATGCACATGAGCATGTAGCTTTGTGGCGGACTTGTCCAAGTTATTCAATCTGTTAAGATACAGAAAAAGTTATTAAATAGTAATTATGAACTATAATGTAGTGCACAAAGTAACTCTTACCATCCTACTCATGTACTCAGTATGTGGGAGCACGCCTCCATTATGTAGGGAGGGGAAAATTATTAGGTCCGACGACCGCATGTTCTCTGCATGCGGTAGCGAATGTAAAATTAACATGTGTAATGGTGGCCTCCAGCGAAGATAAATAAGCAGAATGCATGACCCGACCCGAACTCCGCCCAATAACCGGAAAAAGCGTATATTTGTGCTTATGGAATCCCGTCAAATCTAGCATTTGGACATTTTCGATCCCGCCAAAGATTATTAGTGTCTTATGGATGTAGATTTTTTTTATTTTCTCGTCTGTTAGTACTCGACGAGTAGGGCAGAGCTCGTCTGCTAGTATTCGCGAGTAGGGCGGAGTTCTTATTCCGTTCCGAGACCACATTAAATGGATTTCTCATTCGACCAAGAAATGTTGATGGAATCTGAGAATGATGGCGATCAGCTTGGATCATTAGCTGCGTCCGGAAGTATTCCTCAGGTAGAGTTCTTTCTTATGTTTTGTGTGCTGCGATTAATGGCTTTCAAATGATAGTATTGTTGGGCTCGGATGGTTTGATTACTATATTATTTGATTGCTAAGTTAGTTAATTTGTAAGTGTTATCATTATGTGTAAGTTGTCGTAATGGTATTATCTTTCTGGTATTATTGTGGTTGATATTGTTTTTTTTTTTATATCATTTGGGTCTTATTTAGGTTTTATCATGGGTTTATTATGGTGTTATTATGATTGTATTATGGTAGTATTGATGAATTATAGGCTTTCAAGAGAGTGTGTGTGTTATTATGGTATTATTACTGTAGTATTATGGTTGTATTACATATGATGGTGTTATTTATTGTTGTATCTAATTAGTGTTTTTAACAGCATTATGTTAAAGTATTATTTTGGAGTTATCATTGTTTTATTATGGTAGTATTTTTGTATTTTTGTTTTTGAAGTATACTTTTGTGTTATTATGGTATTATTGTTGTGGTATTATGATTGTATTATGTATTATGTTGTTATTGATTTATAATTTCGTACCAGCATGATTGTATTTACTAATTGGTTACGTTGAAGTGTTCTTTTGTCAATCTAATGGTGGAATGTTTGAAAGTTGCAGCTCCCCGAGCCTTTAACTGTGTGCATTGATCCAAATGCGGATAGTTTGCTTCGCACGGTGGTTCATAATGAGAAGGAAGCCTACGAAAATTATTGTGCATATGCACACCATATTGGATTCACTGTGCGAAAGGACCATGTTGGTTTTTGTTCTAATTCAAAAATGATTAAGTCAAAGGATTTTATTTGTGGCAAGGCTGGTTTTAAGAAAGAATTGAATAACAATGTGGCGGTGAAGTACAGAAGAGGGGACACAAGGACTGGTTGTCCAGCCATGATCCGATATGTCATCGATGTAGAAGGTAACTGGTCGGTTAAGAAATTTATAGAAACTCATAACCATCCTTTGGCGGCAGACGGTGACAAACATCTATTGCATTCTAGCAGAAAAATGGGTGATGTCAGTGCACAAGTGCTCAGATCGATGACAAAATCAGGGATCAGAACAAGCGATGCCTTTAGTTTTCTGGCTACAGAATTTGGGGGTGTTGAAAATCTTGATTGCACGAAGAGGGATGCTTATAATTTCATACAAAGAGAGAGAAATAGTATAATTGAAAATGGGGACGCTAATTCTCTACTTAGATTGTTCACTGAGAGGCAAGCAGAGGATACAATGTTTGCATGGGACGTCCAGATTGATGAGTCTGGTAGTTTATTGAATTTTTTTTGGAGTGATGGGATATCCAGACTTGATTATAATTGTTTTGGGGATGTCATAATTTTTTACACAAGTTATAGATTAAATAAATACAATTTATGTTGTGCTCTTATTGTTGGTGTGAACCAGCACTGGCAGAATGTTCTATTTGGAGTTGGCTTTTTGTCAGACGAAAC
>NW_018165322.1:277159-277699 GCF_001263595.1 Phalaenopsis equestris | reverse complement strand
CTTAACCAATTCAAATCATCATTTCACAAATCTCATGGACAAGGAGAAAGACAGAGAAAACTACTCAAAACTCATGGAGAAGATACGACAAAACTTGGAATTTATATATATAAGAAAAGTCATACAAACTTCAGTAAGTAAATACAACTTATCTCTAATTCCTCCCAAAGCAAACTCCTCAAAGTTCCTCTGAATCTCTTCCTTTTTTTATAGCACACAGAATTCTCTTTCAAAATGGCAAGGAGGAAGAATTCTCTCACTTTCCTTCCACTCTTACAATCTCTCAAAGAATTCCTCACAATACTAACCACTCTCTACACTCTAATGGTCACCACAAAAAACAAAGACTCCACAGACACCTCGTGGACACCCCTTTTTTGGCCTCTCAATGTTTCTTTTAAAGTTGTAGAAGAGTTTTCAATAGTTGCCCAAGCGTCCCTTCAAAAATCATCCACATTCAATGCATCTATTGAGAGAACCGACGTGCTAGCCGTTGGTGGCCTCGATGGCATCGTCGGCGGCCTCCGAGAATATTTAATT
>NW_018165322.1:264551-265786 GCF_001263595.1 Phalaenopsis equestris | reverse complement strand
CGATCTATAAATATGTCTTTCAAGTGCACTATAATATCACTCCTGCATAATAATACAAATTCCAAATATAGTAAAGAAGTTATCTTCATTCACTTAACCCCAAAAGATTTTCATTATAAAAAACATAGATTCACTCACTCATTGATGTATTTCACCATGACTTGATCGATCACTGTCTGTGTTTCAATTGATACCATAGATCTGCAGGGATAGTCGATCTGGGAGACAGCTGGAAGAGGTTACAAGAAAAAAAAATTATGTCACATCACCTGCTCATCTGAAATACACAAGTAATTTAGATGATATAAGACAATGTATCAAAAAACAAATTCCAAATAACACATTAACAACATCTGCTACATCTCCTTGAGTTGTTACTGCTAGGACAGGTGATCCTTCTACAGCTTCATCTTCAACTCTGTGGTCCCTCTACGTTAAGGTTCGTATGTACACCAGAAAATACAATTATTTGAAGACCCATCTCTGCTACAGGGTCTATTATTGGTTCTTCAGGAATTTGTTGTTCTTCTACCATGGTGGTGGTATGCACAGCAGCGTCTTCCTCGGGTATCATCGCCTCATCGACTTCACCAGTTATTTTTCGTCTCTTCAGTTCAAAGGCAGTGAAAGGTGAACTCACTGTCTTCTTTCTTCTGCTCCGTCTACCCTTAACCCTCTGTATTAAGCTGGCGACAGACCGTTCAACTTCTTTATCTCCTTCAACAGGGGTTCCTTCTTCGACAACATACGACGGCTGGATTCTCTCTTCTCCAACAGAATCTGTATGCTGGGTAACGTCAACAGAAGTTGAATGCTGGGTAACAAAATCATGAGGACTCCACCCATGAGGGGAGGCTGGCTGTGGATCATCTACTCTGATCTCTTCGCCTTTATTAGTTGGAATATTTTCAGATTTATCAAACTTATGTTGCAGCACCGACATTTGTCCCTGCAAACTCGTACTCCAACAGTTATTGTATTCAAGGTTCTCAGAAATTCAGTGAACCATTTTTCTTGACCTTTAAGCAGCTGGACTATTGATTCCATGCTTTTATTTATTGTGGTATACAATGGCTCAGGGGCGATGTCCCCTGAATCAACTGGCCCCATATCAAATGATACAGGTGCCTCTGGTCTGCCCTGGACTTGTGTCACAGAAACTGGACCAGGTAATCCTTCATCTGGATTGGATAATAGATTGAACTCATCCTCTTTCAGATCCAAAATGAACCTGC
>NW_018165322.1:238506-263267 GCF_001263595.1 Phalaenopsis equestris | reverse complement strand
TTATATTCTAGTGTTACTCAGGTTTAATACTTGGGTTATATTCTAGAAGTTTTTCAGTTGTATTCAGGTATTATTATTATTAAGGTTATATTTTGGTGTACAATTAATGTTATATTCTGGTAATTTCTTCGTTGTATTATGTTATTATTATAACTTTATTTATGTAATACTGAGGTAAGATTTAAGGTATTGTAAATAGTGATTGGTTTTGTATTATAATTGTATTCTAACAAGGATTATTGCGGTTTAATGTTGATTTTTAAAGGTAATATTATGTGCACGTGTGTAGAACTCAAAAACACCAAAATAAAAATTACCTCGATGAACCCTCTTCGATTTCCTTCTTCTTTCGCTCTTCCCCTTCCTTTTTCTTGGGTTTCTCGACCTGCATTGTCGATTCCTCTTCGGTTTCCATTATCACGGGCTCCTCCGTCTCCATTCTCACTGGCTCTCTTCTGTTTCCAACGAAAAATCTAAAAGCCTGAGTTTATCTGATTCAAAAACCCTAAAAGATAGAATGAAGATCGAATGAAGGTGCTCCGTGCTCTCCTCGCTCGGGCGTCGTTTGGTTTTTCGATGAAATAAACTTTCTTTCAGGCGCTCTGTTAATTTTTACTTGTTTCGGGACAGATTCGGGCCGGGTCGCGCCGTAAACATGCCTCAATTTTATTTTTTAAGTTGTGGGGCCCACTGTCCCAGATGTCATCTTTCCATTGGACACCGCACACATAGTTACGTGTGGTGTCCGCACAGAATAAGAACTCGTAGGGAGGAGCCTATTCTTTCACATTATGAAATACAATTTTGCTTCACATCTCCCTCTTACTAACATAGTCAAAAGAGGCCCGAGGCTTGCAAAATTGGGTTAAATTTCCTCCCCAATCCATATAGGTCTCTTGCCCATCTTATGTATGTTTATGAACAGATCTGCAAACAGACTGTCCGTCTAGCTTTAAAATTGTGCATAATCTATGAATGATGGTCAGATAACAATGAGAACTCATTCATTTGGAACATCAATCAATTAGATGGATATAGTTATACAACTTAAGATTATTATTTAAGGTTTACCTCAAACACTATAAGTCACATATCCCGTACTTCAATCAGGATCTCCTTTCAAGATAAGTATGGTGGACATACTTGCTCCTTATGATGTCCTTGATACCATGAATGACTTGCTTGGATGGATGAAATATAAAAGAAAAATTATAAATATATTTTTAATCAAAAATAAACTGAATTACATTTTATTAGGCTATAAAATATAATCAATGTGCATGTATCATGTGATGCTTGACACAACAGAATCAGGAAAAGTAGATGGAACAATATGGAGTATGGGCGGTGGTGGTGGTATGATGTCAGGAAAGGGATTATGATACACTAGTGCTCAATGGGTGAATCTACCATTTAGACATGAATGGCAGTGGAGGTTATATGATATGTTATCACAACAATGCTAGCTTGTATGATCGGGCACCATGTAACTCCCCTCTTCTCTCTCTTGAACACGTTGATGATACCTATACGAGGGAGACCACCACTGCCACCTAAAGCCATCTGCATTGATAGCAAATAAATTGACCTGAATATGTAGAAAAAAAGTATAAAGAAATAAAAATAGTAAACATAAGCACCAAAAAAATAAAATGCAAAGTACAAGAAGTAAAAGCAGTTAATAAAATATGTAAAATTAGAAAAAAAATCCTAAACCATAAATATAAAATAGAGTAAGTAAAAGGAAGAAAATAAAAAATGTGTACCCATCTCATTCTAAATCATCAAATGTGTGACTCGAGGAAGAAATTAATATTTCTTCATCTAAACCCTCAACAGTCATACTTAGTATGTGTGATATTTTCATGTGCACCGCTAATATCCTTTAAGTTATCTCTAATTCAATTGAATCATTTGGAATATAGAAATATGATATTTTTGCTTTTGGATAAGTTGGTTCAATGCTATTCTAAACCTCAATAATCACTTAGAATTTAGTCTAGATAACTACTACCCAATCTACTTTCTCTTTTGCTCTAAGATAATATACCTGACTCCGTTACAATATTGAAATGAAATAATCAAATTTAGCATATTTTCTAATCATATTAACTTTAACAATATTATATGGTGTACATACTCTTATTCTGTGATTAGGAATATGATCAATCTAATCATATTTGAAGATGAGTACACTTATTTCAATTGAGACATGATATTACAAATAGTATATTTATTAAAAAATATATAACAGTTTATTTTGCCATATGAACCAGTGTTTTTTAACAAGAACATTGAAGCTATTTATCTTTCCTTGTTTAGACCATGAGCTTGTATGAAATATTTAGTTTTTTACATATAAAATTAACCATGTATTCACGACTATATAGGACCCCAAGCAAGATCTATTAAGCCTTGATTTGTAACTCCATTGATCTGATCACAACCCCATGATGTGCATAAACAATCATATTATTATTTTTTTAATTCAATGTGCATAAAAATAAATGAATGCAACGAGTATAACTTATGTGCTATTTGAACTAATATGGGAAAACTTCTTCAATCTTCATACTTATAGTACTCTGATAAATTAAATTCAACAAATCTAAAGATAACCTGCTCACATATTGAAAAAAATTATGAATGAAGTGAATATTACATTTGAGTTACAAGGTTGAACATCTACTACTGAATAATTTTTTTTACTCAAGTAAGGGTCGAACTTTGCGTAATTGAGAAAAAATTAGAAAGAGTTGTTGATCAATGTACTTTTTGTTGAGATAATATGAAATGCACCTCTGTGATATTTTATCTGATTGCTAAAAAATAAAAAAACATGGATGACAAAGACACCACACCTATCACTTCATCTACGGGTCATTGTTAATTAGAGTAATAGAAGTAAAAATCAGTAATCTCTTTTAATAAATATGCCTCACATACTGAGCATTCTAGTGAAGCTTTAATCTTCATAATTCTCTTAAGTTTATTAAAAATTTTATAATAAAATATCTATTTAACATGTCAAAATTTTAAATAAATTATTAAAAATTGCATTTTACTACCACTCAAATAGGTGCATCTACTGATAATATATCGGACCACCAACTATAGCCTCATAAGGTTGATGTCAGGGTAGATGATCTATGGAGTCAAAAAATTTGGTGAAAATATTCTTTCAAATTTGCACAATAAAATACTTGCTTTTAATTGTTTTAATGCATCAATTTTCAAATGATCTAAATATAAATCATTGAAGAATGCACTGATTCCAATTAAGGAATTAAGTATTTCACTTGATAAGAAGCTAAATGCAGTTGACAGTAAAGTTTGCAATAAAATTTGACAAATAGTTTTTTTATTTTAAATAACTTGCATTTTATTTAAGTCAACAAAACTACTAAAATTAGAAGCATAACAGCTCAAAAACTTTAATGATTATAGCCACTCATAGATTATTCTTCATTGATCCAAAACAAGACAATACTTAGCTACTGATTTAATAAATTTACTAGCATCTATCTCTTGAATCTCTAAATCCCTCCTTCTGTAATGCTCTTTCAAGTCTAGCATGACATTTACATTATCCTTATTTTTGCTCTTAATATCTACCACAAATTGAAAATATTGTTAAAGAATTTTTTCTCTATGTGCGTAACGTCTAGTTTATACCTAATCAAATTAGTCATCTAATAGAGCATATCCTAAAAAATGCTCTATTTTGTTTAATTAGGATTAGCACCATAATCAGGGAGATGTGAGATAACTCAAGATAATTAGTAATTTTTGGAATTACACTAATAATCTGTCATAATTCATTCCCTGTTAATCTTGGGAGAGGCTTTGATTTCTCTACTACATTTCTTCCAAAGGTATTTTTATTTTGCCTAAAAGGGTGAAACAAATAGGAACATTTGATGAAAGTTAACTCATAATTATTTTTTCATATTGAAGGGTGAGTTCCTTTGATAAATCCATGCAATATGAGCAAGATAAATTTCTTTTATTGCTCCATCTCCAAAACATTTCATATGCCAAAAATTTCTTATATCCAAATTAATGTTACTTTTATTTGAAAGTTTTACTTTGTAGAAATATAATAAGTGATTACACTTATTTTTTATAAATTATGTAACTCCTCCATCAAAGGTTATAAATATACATCAATTCCTCTTTAGGTTATAAGGATCTACTATAATCAATATGAGAAACATGAAGGGTAGCCATACATAATTTAGGTGAAATATTATACTAAGTAATGATTACAGGTCAGGATGCGTAGGGAGAGGCAACCTGACTACATATGTAAAACTATTAACACACAAAACAAGCCTAATATTGCCTGACACTATAGCAAATTAGGACAATTACAATCAAAATATTTTATACATTTTCATATGTCAGATGACTCAAGGAACTTATTTTTCCTAATTTATTATGATTGTCATCTCATATGCAGAGTATCACAAATAGAGGCAAAAAATTTGAAGATTTGGACTGAGTGACAAAAAGAAAGTATATGGAAATTCCTTTTGTCTCTTATTTTTTATTTTAAGATTTGAACTATGAGCCTCACAAAATTTGTAATGAGCCTTAATTGCAACAACCTTGTTAAATAACATGTAAATGTTGACAAAATAATCTATATTATCTAATGTCAAGCCTAACTTGGACGCCATTTTCTTGATTCTATATAGACCCTGTGGCACAAAAGTTTTTTTTATGAATTTGAATCTTTTAGCAATTCTTTAATCTAATTAGAGCATTCTTAGGGCATATTATATTCTATTTTGATGGTCAACATTCTAAGAGCAAAAAATAACTCAAAATGTGCAACCTTGTCATAGTGATCATTGCACGACTTGTAATAGTTCATAGAACATATGTGCTCTCTATTTTGTGGCTCTTCCTCCTCTTATTCTACATAATGGGCTCTTATTACATTGAGCACCATTTTCTTAAATTTACTAGAACCACACTCAGTTGGAGGATCATAGTTTGTTCAAGGAGCATAATTCAACAAAGGACAAGTTTTATAGTAAATGCCAAGTTCATACTCATCATATAAAGTTTAAAACCAATAATTTAGTGAAATCCTATAAATAATAATTAACTTATAGTAAATGCCAATGGTTGGTGACTATGGAGATTGAAAGTTATCATTAGTCTCTACTACAATGTTATATTTTACAACCATTTTTGGGATACAAAGTTAGTAAGAAAAGATCATCAAGTCTCTAATATGGTGTTGTGCGATATGACTGTATTTGGGAAGGTGTTAGTAAGGAGGGGTCATCGATAGTTGCAAGCAAGGACGAGTGGTAGTCGTTGTTATGGAGGCAAGAAGTTATTTCATGGTCTCTAATACGTATTTTAGATACACTGTTAGCAAGCAGGGGTCACCATTAATGGCGAGTAGAGGCAGTTTATGGTGGTCAACAAATGACAATAGGCGATGGTTGACGACTTTGGAGAACGGAAGTTATCATGAGCTTTTCAGTCTAGAATAGGCACTGGAATTCCTTCTCTTCCCCTTTCTACTCAACCGAAGAGAGAAGATCTATTTATAGCCTCTAGGATAGGGGCATTTTGTTCCCTTAGCAAATAGCATCTCCAAACACATAATTAGATAACCCATGTTGATTGCCTTTGATCATATGATTTTTTAATGACTGGAGGGCTTTAATGCCCTCATAGTCAAGTGATTTTAAGCTCGTTGGATTCCTCTATTATAGATACTTGATTTGAATATAAATATGTGAAATTTGGAGTTCATTAAACCATTTAATTAACAATCCAAAACTTCCAAACGCGCTTTAATGGCTTGATCTGAGCTTGATTGTACTCAGATCAAATGAAGTTTGGTATCATCAAGTTCATCCTATCTACGGGGTTTGTTTGACCATAAACTTGTGGAAATCGGAGCCCTAAATGATCTTTAATTTGAATCTGAAAAGTTTCTTGCTAAAAAAAATGCATTAAGGTTCATGCCAAATGATAAAATTTCCTGAAGACACATCAAAACCTAACCATTAGGGGATTTACATATTGCCCCATAATTCATATGTATTTATATATCTAACGGTATGTATTTATATATCTAAGTGCAACACTTGCATATTCAACCCTAAACTATTAATTATGGGGCATTTACGTTCATAAAACCTAATTTTGAGTAAATTACATATCTAACATCTAAACATTAACATAAATTCAACAAAAAACCAAAGAACTAATGAATTGAATGTAGTAATGCATCCAAATATTTCAATAATAATAAACTCTTAAACCCTTAATATGCATATATTGTAATAAGAATAAGATAAATATAAGAAAATCATAAATTCAAATGAAAATCTTCAAATTTCTCAAAACTAAATACCTGAAAACCAACATACAAGATTGGAAAAATAAAATGAATAACATATATTGAGTATATCTTCGATTTGCGAGTTGAATGCGAAAAATAGTAGAGTTTTGGGAAGGTTGGATCAGGAGGGTGTCGGTCACCCGCATGCGAGTAGAAAGGAGAAACGAGGGTTTCAGGAGCTCAGTTTGATATATTGAACTTCAACGGTCTCGACCGCCATAATTAAGTTAATTAAGACCCACAATTTTTCATAAAGTTTGTTGTTGATAATAACTAGCAGATAGATGTCCATTACTTAAATATTAATAAAATCCTAATAATGTTGATGAGAATTTAATTGATCTCCTATTATTTTAAGTATATAGTAAATTATTAGGTACTCTGATCAATTCTAAGTTGGTTATCCTAAACTTATAATCATAATTTAATACAAATAAAATAATAATAAATGTTATTAAAAACATAATTAGCCTAGAAACTTAATAATTGTCTCATGCTTAATATTCTAAAATCCATAATCAGTCAAAGTTCTCTCATTTACGTATTTAGCTCCCACACTTTACTATGTAGAAACTAACACTTATTTTAACTTTCATGGACTTTGTTAGTTGCAGAAAATGGAAGGTGCAGACAGGACAGGATAGAGAGAGAAGCAGGAGAGGAAGAAAAGAGAGTGGTGAAAATGTGTTGGCAGGAAGGAGCGATTTGCGTGTGGAGAGCGCACGCAGCTTTCCGATCACAGCCGCACATAGCGGTTGTATGATAGTTTTCATGCAGCTCTCTGCACCAGACGGCAGGAAGAGGAGAAGGGAGAGAAGGGAGTGAAGCGGGTGGGGGATAAAGAAAGAAGGAAAATGGATTGGATTAAAGTGAGAAAAAGGTTGGGAAAAAGAAAGAGGAGAAAAGGTTCTGCTGCGTTGGCTATAAGAGAAAAGGAGAGAAAATTAAGTCTTTTTGTTTTGGTTATGAGCTTGGCTGAGCTTTTATGTTCTCCTTCTTCTTTCTATTGTGAAGGTTCTCTTTGTTGCGCTAATTTCTGAGGTTTTGAACTTGTCGCCTTTTGGCGGTTTTCTATTTTGAACTTTAAGTTCTGATTATTTCTGTATGAAGTGCAGAAGTTTGTTTTGCAATGAGTCTATCTCTCTTCATCTCAATAGCATGGATAGATTCAAAGGTGCATGACCTGCAAGTTTCTGATGTGCACGAGATAGACCAAGTGCTGCTATTTATGCTGCTATGTTGTGCTCCTTTGATTGTGCTGATATTACTGTTACATATGTTGTTGTTGTTTGTTGTCTTGGAGTCCTAAACAAACAAATACTATATCTTTTTTAAAATATTTAACATAATGAAATAAGAACTTAATCTAAAAATCTTGTATGCACAAAATTGAAATAAGAGTTTCATAAAAAAATAGGGACAGGTAATACCTTGTTATAAACCACAAAATCAAAGGCAGTTATTTTTTTAATGAGCTAGTTCAATTTTTGAATCACTGCTTGGAATATTGGTTCAAATCATTAAAATATTTGATTTCAGCTCTAGATCGTACGTTAATCCATTTTTTTTTTGTAAGACTAAAAATTGATACCATTTGGTTTGGCCGATGTAGACTCAGTTATGTGATTTTTCTTTGCTCACAAAAGGTTAAGGCTCTATTTGTCGCAGCTGTAGAGCTGCAGCTGCAGCTGTCCCAGGAAGCTTTTGCCGGGAAGCTGCTGAGGGGAAGCTGGTTGTCTGTTTGTTGCAGTTGTGTGAAAACAGCTGTGGGTCAGTCTGCACCTGTTCAGTAAATTTGTTTGAAACGTAACTATGACACCTATTTATTTAATAATTCTGAAGCAGAAATTCAAAGTAATGATGAATTTATTTTGAAGTTTAACAATATGTTTAAAATAATTATGAATTTATTGGAATTCATTATTAGTTTTACTGTTGTTGGAAATTAGTTATTACTTTGACAGTCTACATGAGAATGATGATTACCGTACAATAAAACGATCGTCTTTTACTTCATTTTAAATAAGATAATAAAGGTGCATTTACATACATAACACACAATTCTTATACATTTACAAATTTAACACCTAAAATTTCCGCCAAAACGGTGTCCCGCCGCTCTCGGGACTCCAAACCAAATGGCTGCGAATGGCGACTGCTCCCCGCACCGCACGTCTCCCCAAACGGACCCTAAATTGGGGCAAATGAGCGGCGTGCACCGCGATTCTCCCAAAAAATCAGGGCATTCACATACATACCACCAAATTCCTAGGTATTTACATATCAACACCTAAACTTTAATTTTTATATTTTTACAAGCGAAATCATTCATGTTAGTATATAACATATAAAAACTATTTTAACTTTACAAAATGAGATGTACCTTCTCAAGCATAGTTTTTGTGGTATAAATGTAAACTTAAAGCCTGGGTGTTATATACATAAATACATAAGAAATGGGTGGAATGTGTAAATCTTCGAATTTGTGGAAGTGGGCGACATTTTTAGGTAGAGTGGAAGATCCGTCAGATTTGGGCTTAAGAAAGCGCCAGAAAATCAATTTACGATTCGTGGGCCCTCTCGCACATTCGGGGGCTCAATGGGCCTCCGAGCCCGCTTGAACGTTCTAATGTTTCTTTTGTTCGATTGTCGCATTGCTTAACGATTCTTTTTCAATTCTTGTGATAAATTCTATTGTAGTCTTATAATTTCAAGCGATTTTAGCCAAGCTTCAAGAAATACTTCAATAAACGGGCTTATGCATAGGCCACCAATATTCAAGTTTAATGCTTGTATATGTTTTTTGCTTTTCGCATTGAGGGCAATTTTTGAACTCATATTGAGTGCAACGCAGTAAATTTTGTCATTTATTTTTATTTCAAATGAGATCATACAAATATGATTTTCTTTTATTCTTCAAGTGTTGTTTTGAATTAGATCAGGTAGATGTTGAACTATCCCTCTCTATTTTTTGAATGAGGTCAAGTAGATGACGGATCTTCTTGCCTTTATTATGCTGTTTTGAATGATGTCAGACAAACATTTTTTTCATTTTGCTATTCATCTGCTATTTTGAATGAGATTGTGCATATGTTGAACTCTTCTTCGCAACTATTTCAAATGAGATCTGGTAGAGAATTGTTTCCTTGCCCCTATGCTGCTATTTCGAATGAGGTCAGAAAGACTATGTTTTTCTTTTGTTCTTTATTCGTAGTTTTGAATAAGGTTAGACTGATGTTGAACTCTCCTTCTCAACTATTCGAAAGAGGTCAGACAAAGAATGTGTTTTTTGTCATTTACTGCCATACTTTCTGGTAAACCCTTTTCTTGGCTTATATTCAATCTCATCAGGACTTAGGATCTCCATTCTAGTGTTACTAGATGACTGAATTTAACTCAGATAAGCTATAACTTGAACCCCACTTGAGCTGAAACTTGAGCTAACCCCAATTTAACCTAAAATTAATATTTAAATAGAAATTGAAATCAACCGAACTAAAATAAAACCAAGCATAATCAATTTCATCTAAACCTTAATATTAATCTAAAAATCAACTTAACTCAAAATATACACTTAAATGATCATTTTCTTCAGAGATCATCGTAGAGCTTGAAAATTCATTCTAAAAGTTGCATGATTTTTATTATCATATATAAAGACCTTTCAAATAAGTTTGGCAATTATATAAGATAATTTTTATGTAAAAATTTTCATTTCAGTTTTTCATGCATGAATAATGCTCTTACCACCCAAAAAATTATCATTTTATCCACATATCCTTCAAGTGATGAGAATTTTATTATGTAAACTGCATGATGTTCATTATCGCATATGAAAAGCATGCAAATTAGTTTGATGATGATTAAACATAATTTTTATGTTAAGCTTTTTATTTAGAGTTTTCATGCATATAAATAGTCCTGTATAAAAATTTTTCAATGAAACATTATTTTTTTTTTCAATGAAACATTATTTTTTAAAAGAAACTACTTGAATGCATCCAAATCATCAAAACCCTTCAAACAGACCCCTCCATGCTAAAATCATATCTCATTAGGGGGTTTGTAAGCCTATGATAATTTGGACAAAATTTTTTATAATAAAAAAATGATCTTAATTATTTACTCAAAATGGACTGAAATCAAAACCTAACTTCAACTAAAGTAAACCAAAACCAAAACAATTAATTTACTAAATCAAAACCCAATAAAATTTTGATTCAAAATCCACACAATATTCTCTCTTTCAGAGTTGGCCCTACACATTGACATAAAATATCTTGAGACATGTCCCACTTTGAACAAAACCAATTTCATTAGTGAATTCTCCTCATTTTTCTAAACGAAATGAGCCAAGATTGAATTTGTGCCCATAACCGCCTCCAGCTTCTTATAACCATCTTGCCACTTCAAATTGAAATATCTTGAAGTATAGATCACTTCAAAAAAAAAATAATAATTGAACCATTGGATTCCTTGAATTTTATTTCCTACAAATGAGCTAGATTTATCATTTTGGTCATAAACACCCATAATCGCCTCCCCAAATTTAGTTTTCTCTCATTTTTTCAAAATTTCCTCCACTCTCTCTTAACCACTCAACATTTCTTCCAACTCAAACTCTCTCATACCTAAGATTCCCATATATCCCTCATTCTACTCTCTTTTTTGAAACTTCCCAATCCCTCATTCTCCCCTCTCATAGCCCAAACCCCAAGTCCCTCTCATCTTTTTTTTAGTCGAAATTGCCTCTCCCTCTCTTGCTTCCTCACATAATGGAACTGTTTTCTCTTTCATATTTTTTTTTCTTATCCTTCCTTCCTAGATGAAAACTCCATTATTCTTTTCCTCACTTTACATCAAGGAAGAAAAGGAATCAAATGTCATCCAAGCAAATGAATCAAACACTTCTTCCAAGCAAATAAATCAAACACTTATACCAATGCATATCTATAAATAACCTATCATTTTTCATTTTTACAAGTTTTGAATGGTATAATTTATGAAATTGTGATGTGAATCCTTCCTTTTTTGTTGGTTGAAATCCATGTCCTTCTATTATTTCGTCTCTTTCGTCTTACTCCTAAATACATGGACTTTCCCTTCTCGCATCTTCTCGCTCTCCCTTGCTCTCTCCTTCCCTTCTTCACTCCTACCTAAAAACATAAACATAATACACTCACCTTCCCTTCATCTATACTACCCAAAAACACAAACCCAACCACTCACCCTCCCTTCCTCTCTCCTACCCAAAAACCCAAACATAATCCATTCATCTTCCATCCTTCTCTCCTACCTAAAACCCATGTCATCCTCACTCTCTCCCTTTCTCTATCTTACTCAAAAACCTTAGCCAACATCTTTTCCCTCTTCATCTCTCTCTCATACCAGAAAGTCCTAGCTTATATCCTCTCTCTCTCTCTTTCTCTTATCTGAGAATGCTAGCCTACGTCCTCACCTTTCCCCCTCTCTCTTACCCAAAAAACCTAGCTTAAAACTACATTCACTCCATGTTTCTCTCAAAGTCCTTTATCCTACATCCTTACTCTTTCCCTTCCACTCTCCTACCCAAAAACCATATCCTACATCCTTACTCTTTCCATTCTACTTTCCTATCAAAATACTCTAGCTTATATCCTCACCCTCTCCCTCTATCTCTCCTACTCAAAATATCTTCTCACCCAAACATACACACACAAACACATTTTCTATGGCATAAACCTTAACCCTAGCTCTCCCTTTTTGTTTATATTTTATGTAACTTAAATTTTCTGTCTTTTTTTTTGTTTCATCAAAAAAAATTTTCATGTTATGCTTATGTTTTTTGCATAAAATAACTTCCACTTGTTTATCTTTATACCTCATGTAAACATAATTTTCATGTGCCTATGTTAGGTTCTATGCAATATAAAATTCATGTGGTTATCTTATGTCTCATGCAATAGGAAATTCATGTGGTTTTCTTATGTCTGTCGCAAAATAATTTTCTATGGGTTTATGTTTAAACCTCATGCAATAAGAGAACTTTCATGTGCTTAGCTCTATGTCCCATTCAACATGTGCTTATGCTCTCAAAAGTATTTTGTAATATGTTAGCTTTTTGTCTCACGAAAACAAAAAAAATAAATAGAAAGTTAGTGTGGTAGTATCACATCTCTTAAAAAAGAAAATATTTGACATATTGTTTTGTCTCATGCAAAAACACACAAAAAAATTTCATGTGGTAGCATTATAATTCATGTGGTTATCTTATGTCTCATGCAATAGAGAATTCATGTGGTTTTCTTATGTCTCATGTAATAGGAAATTTATGTGTTTATCTTATTCTCATGCAATAGAAAATTCATGTGCTTATCTTATGTCCCATGCAATAAAAATCATGTGGCTATGATATGTCTCACGCAAAATAATTTTCTATGGGTTTATGTTTAAACCTCATGCAATAAGAGAACCTTTGTGTGCTTAGCTCTATGTCCCATGCAACATGTGCTTATGTTCTCATAAGTATTTTGTGATATGTTAGCTTTATGTCTCAGGCAAACAAAAAAATAAATAGAAAGTTAGTGTGGTAGCATCACATCTCATAGAAAAGAAAATATTGGATGTATTATTTTGTCTCATGCAAAAACACACAAAAAAAAAATTTCATGTTGTAGCATTATAATTCAAGGAAAAATTCAAATAATGAACTTTATGTCTCATGTAAAAGAAAAAAAAAACATGTGATTCTAGTCTATTATTGCCCAAATTGTAGGCTGCTGCACACAACTTCTAGGAAGATGTTACCCTGTCTATGTAGGAGCATTGTGGTATTAAAATATTCTAAGCCTTATGCATTATGAGATTATTTGGTGAATATTTATCTTCTCAAATATGTAGAAATCTACAATAAATGTTTGCACAAGTACTTTGTATAATAAAAAAATATATACTTTTTAAGGGTAGTGTCTTATGAGAATTTTAGGTGAATATGTACCATATGAGGCATGTAGCCTTTTGAGTTTTTTAATATACTAGTGCATTCTGAGGCTCGTAGCTCTCTAATGTTTTTGTACTTTTAGAGGCTTGAGGCTTTTTGATATTTTTTAGTGGAGACCATATTTTGCTCTGAAGTAGTCTTTTGAGTCAAGGCCTTGCCCACTACTGGCTTGCCTTTGAGGCTTCTTCAAGGGTGTGCTTTCTAGGGTATGAATGGAGACCTTGTTTATCATTTTCTGTGACGGGGCCTTTCCAGTGAGGACCTTGTCCACTACTAGCTTCCCGCAGAGGATTTTTCATGGGTGTGCCTCACATAGGTATAAATGAAGACTATTTTCGCTACTAAGAAAGTTTGAATTTTCTTATGAATGTATTCTATGATGGAAAAAAAATTATTTATAATCCACGAAAGATGTAAAACCCATTCTAAGCTGTATATTTGGAGATGCTTGAGGCTCTTAACTTGCTATGGATAAATTTGAATGAAATTTATCAAGGACTTTTAGCCTCTCTTAAGTTGTAAGCCAAAGCTTCTAGTTGACAACTGCATCTTATTATAGAAGGGGACAAATTGAGTCCTCCTAGGATTAATTAAGCCTTGAATGAGGTTTCATAAGTGCTCTACCTTTGTTGAGACTGAGATGTAGGTCAATATGGGCAATACCTCTTCTTGAAAATATGATTGTAATAATATTTTGTAACTTTTTTATTGTCACTTTTGAAGTTTTTTATCCTACTTGCGACATTACCCACATGAGCTTGTAAAGCAACCCATATATCGAATCTTGAAGAGGTCAACTTCTTAATCAAGTTGAGAAAGAACTTTAATATGATGGGGAGGGAGAGTGTTTTCCCTGGACATCTCAGATCAACGATTGATGTTAAGATGTTGTCATGAGTGCCCTCTCAAAGCTATAGTAAAAATTTATCTCCAGTATGGAGTTAGTTCCTATAAACTTAATGTTGAAATGAAACACGAGATGGAAACCCCACCATCGTATTGCATGCGGTGTTTATTTGATTCTCATTTTAATACTGTAGAGAAAGTTGTCACTTGGCTTAGAACAAGTTATTATATACTTGTTGCCTAAATAGGATGCGAGAAGAGTACCCCACCACAATCATGCTCAGGATGTTAACATGAATGAACATTCAAGACTAAAGTGAATGTAGCCCTCCAGCTTGGAAATTCTTCTTCAAATACTTGATTTCTGAAGGAGACATGAGATGACCCCACCACAACCGTGTCAAGTTATTAAAATGAATGGTCATAGAAGACTGTAGTGAAGGTTTCCCATAGCCTAAAAATTCTTTGAAAGTAATCTTTTTGTGACTTTAATTTTTTTTGATGAAACTAAAAAGGTTGAGATTGCTTTTTGACAATCTATTATCAATAGGATAATGTGTATCATTTTAAAATAAAGCAAGAGTTAAGTGTCTCAGACTTGAAGACAATATCGAACAGAAATTCATTTCCTACAAACAATATCAAATTATTGTGTGCTAAAAAATTTGTAGTGGTAGACTAACAATTTAACATCTTAATGTTGCACAAGAATTCAACACACAGAAAAATAAATAATAAGTAGCATGGAGAGACACCACAAATTTTATGTGGAAAATCCTAAAGAGAGAAATCACAGTGTTTGACCCTAACAAAGTAATCTACTATATAATTATGTGTACATAGGTTCAGTCAACTCTTGAAATAGGAAAGATGGAATTATAAAAGTTTATTAGTGGTCCAGTTTTAATAGCTACTATTAGGCTACAACACACACACACACACAGACACACACACACACACACACACACACACACACACACACACACACACACACACACACACACACACACACACACACACACACACACACACACACACACACACACACACACACACACACACACATATATATATGGTTGTGATAGCCTCAACTTACTGTAGAGGTTGTAGTTGTAAGTTGTAGTATTAGTTATCCATTTAGGATATTGTTGGTTGCATCAAGAGCATCTGTTGTCCAGAAATACAATAGTGCAGAGATGTAATAACATATATTGACCACAAATTTCTTAGTAGAGGGATGTAATAATAGTCAGCCACATAGGTTGTAGTAGAGAGCCATACTAACATTGTACACTAAAGAGACAGAAGTTGGAAGCTGTATGAGTTGAAGGCCACATAGAGTGTAGTTGGTCACTGACCCGACCTGCAATTACAAAGTAATTTAGCTTTCAAAAAGATGCAAAAAGCTTACCCGAATTTATATTTAGCTGCTAGTGTGCAAAATCAAAATGTTATAAAATTTAGAACACACTAGGGGTACTACACAAGTATACGTATTGTTTCTAGTAATATACGGTTTTCTTTTAAAACCCAGAGTATCGATTCCACAGAGAAGCGAGGTAAGATATCCTTTAGACTAGTTCTAGTTTACTACTATCAAGCCTTAATTTGGAATGTCGATTAAAGCAATTTTTCTAATAATAACTACTATCTTAATTCCAAAGATAACTTATCTGGATTAATTGGTTTAGAGAATTTTGAGATGTTAAAGACTACCCTTCTCCTGTGATGACCTAGATAATCTATAGGAATGAAATGCTAAAAATATAATGTTGTAGTGACAAATAAAATCATACATATTCTTTACTTCTTTTGATTGTGTAAAAAATATTGGTTAATCTAAAATTGGTGTCGACATATGTAGTAGTGTTGGGTAGGTTCTAGTCTCTCACTCATAGATTACTCACAGTGCCCTCTTTATAGGACCGACTAGTGGCCCTTAGTTCCAATCTCTAGACCAAATTGATAAAAGAATCTAGTCTGTCACCCTAGAATATCAATTCTACACCCATCAAATATTATCTCCCTATTTATTTGCACTCCCCCTCGGACAATCACCACTGTTCTTTCCAAAGTGAGATGTGGAACTCACTAGCTGGAGAAATCTTATCACACTTGGGTTTATAAGTTTCTCAACAAATTTTAACAATTCAAGTGATCAGTTTACAAAATAAATTAAGAGCCGGTGAAAATACCATCACATTTATGAAATAAGAGAATTTCTAAGCAAATCTAAATTCCTAAATATGCATCCAATTCATTAGAAAAGAAAAGTAAAATGAAGATAATGATATAAACAATAAAAGAATTGATAGAATTATGTAATAAACTTAGTGCCAACAAGAAACATATTTCTACCTACCCTCTTTCGAGCATATAGGTATGCTTAGTTTTTTGTTAGTTTTATGCAACTATTTGTCGCCTAGAAATTTCTAATAGAAACAAATCATGAATTATATTTCCTTAAAAGTTGTATTGTCGCCCATACTATTTTGCAATAACCAACCGGAATTTGTGAGAGCACTCTAGTTGCGAGATCAATGCTCTCCCGAATCTTAGTTTCACTAACAATAGATTTTAACATAACATACTGTCACTTAAGTTATGTCAATGAAACAAAAGAGATATTACTCATCACATTAAAATAAAAATAATTCTATCATACAAGAAATTTTCCTACACATGCCACTACTTCATATTAAAAGAAAGAGTAAAGAAAACTACTTACGAAGCATGGATAAAATACAACAGAAAACTTCATTTAAATTAAAAAAAATCTACTAGAAAGTGCTTACAACAATTACAAGATAATGAAAACCACAATATTTAGCTTTTTCCCTCTAAAAGAAAGAAAAAAAATCTCTCCAACATGGTCTTCTGCCAATTCGTGCGCCACTCATACTTCCTTAATCATATCTCTCAAAATCCCTCACTAGTCTCTCTAGAAAAATGAGAAATCTACATCTCCATAAAAGCACACCAAAGTCTCTCTAAAATCCTTCTAAAACACCTCCTAATACTCTCCTAATTACTCCTCATGAGAGGGTCGACCCCCTTATTTAAAGAGACACAAAAGCCCCTCCTTTCTTCAAAATACACATCTCTTCATCCAAAAGACATGCCCTTTCACTCCAAGAACCTTTCCAAGTGTCTAGATTCCTTTAACCACTCCATGAGGCTTACAAACCATCCAAAAGCTTCCAGAACATCCCAAAGCCACCAAAAACCATCCAAAACTGCCCTTTGGACGGTTTCTGGTGCCTATTCACCCTTTTTGGCACTTCGGTGTCGTTTTCACATTGTCACTGGGGCCTAGGCGCCAGTTTTGGGTGGTTAGGCACCACCCTGTAGGTAGCTCCACCGTTTTGTCCCGTTTCAGCTCTATTTCACCCCGTTTCAGCTCCGTTGTGCTCCAAATTATTATACCTACGCGATAGACCCAAAAATAACCTTACTTTAAATAGTAATTTCATTCAAAAACTTGTGATAAATGTAAAGGATTAAGCATTGAAAGACATATCAAAATGTGTCAGGTCAAAATTTTCTTCCTTATTTGATTTGATTCCAAATGATATTATTTTTGCTCCATTTTTACTAAAAGTCCATTTCTTGTACCCGAAGACAAAAACATGCAAAATACCTTCCTTTAAAGTGTGATATCATTAAAAATGTACACAAAATGATCATGAAATGTACACTTAAAATAGGTAATTTTCAGGTGGATCAATCACATGGGCTATAATGGCGAGCAAAAATTATTTTCATAAGCTACAATGGCTGAAGTTGGGAATTACTTGAGGTTCAAGCCACATAAGGCATAGTTGGATACATAGGTCGTAGTGTTGAGCTGCAATATTATCTGCAAGCCAGAAAAGTAGGAGTTTAGAGTTGCTTGAGCTATGATTCATGTTGGTAGTAGTTGGTCACATATGACATAGTGGTGAGCTGTAAGAATGTTTATAGGCTACAAAGGTTGGAGTTAGGAGCTATAGGAGTTGTGAGCCATGTAGAGTGTAGTTGGTCAGTTAAGTCATAGTGGTGAGTTATGATAATATATGTAGGCCAAAAAGGATAGAGTTGAGAGTTGCATTAATGTTTTTTGACTATAGACTTTGAACAAAGAAGCTACATGAGTTGTTAGCCATGTTGGTCATAGTTGGTCATATAGGCTGTAGTGGTGAGTTGCGATAACATTCATAAGCTACAAATGCTAGAGTTTGGAGCTACCTGAGCTGTGAGTCATAAGTTTGTAGTTGGTTACATTAGCCATAGCGGGGAGTTGTAACAACGTTTGTCGGCTATAAAGACTGTAGTAGGGAACTGTATGAGTTGTGAGCCATGTAGGTCTGAGTTGGTTACGTAGGTCATAGTGGTGAGCACGATAGTGATGTTTGGTAACAAAGGTCATAGCAGAGTGTTATAATGACAACAGTGAGCCATGAAAACCGTAACAGGGATTTGCGTTGATGTTTGTAGGCCACAAAGTCTAGAGTTCTGTGTGTTGTGAGCCACATAGCCTATATTTAGTCGTATAGGCCATAACGGTGAGTTGCGATAATTTCTGTAGGCCATAGAGGTAGCATTTGCAAGTTGTATAATGTTCATAGGCCATAGATCCCAAACTATGGAGATGCGTGAGCTATGAGCTATGTAGGTCGTACTTGAACAGATAGACTATAGTGATGAGCTATGATAGCATTCGCAGGCCATAGAGGCCAAAGTTGGTTGTTGTAATAACATCCGTAAAACACAAAAACTAAAGCTAGGAGTTGTATGAGCTATCTTTTAAATAGGCTATAGTTGGTCATATAGGTCATAATCGTGAGTTGTAATAGCTTCGTTAGCCTCGAAGGTTGTTGTAAAGGGTGAATGTGGTTGACCACCAAGGTCAGAGCATTAAGTTGTAATGATAACAATATTTAAGGTGTGTCTTTATACTGTATTTGGGGTACCACACTGCTCCATAGGTCATTTCATTACTCTACAACGTATATTGTTACTTCATTAAGTCTTTTGTTATAATGTATGTCATTACTTTGCTTTGTGCTTCATTGACGACGACCAGAGGAGCAAACAATAGAGGTAGGTGGTGGCCGGCAGTTTGTGGTCGATGGAGGTCAGCATAAGATGGGAAGTTTTCCCTGGGTATTTGAATCTAAAATGACTCTCAGATTCTCCTCCTTCATTTCCCGATCCACATCTCGATCTTTGCCCCCCTTCCTGAAAGGAGGAAGGCACTATTTATAAAATATGTGAGTGATATCCATTATAAATAATGCGAGAAACCTAGCCACTCCATCAGATGGCCCAGAGCAATTCTCGTGATTGGATGATATTTTATGAGCATTAAGTGCCTTAATGATGTTAGAATTGAATGATTTTGGGCTCGTTGGATTTTTCTCATCAAGATGCTTGATTTGACTATAAGTTTATTTGAATTGGAATCATCCATTTGACCCTCCAATTGAGTACCCAGCAGCTTCAAAAAGTGGTTTAATATTTTGAACCGGGCTTGATCTATCTCGAATTAAACTGGTAAAATTGACTATACATTTACTTAAATTAGAGTTTTGTATTATTTTCAATGTGTTTGAATATTTCTAGCCCTAAAAATGGCACGAGACTTGTGCCAGACACCTTGAGATTTATTGATGACGTATCAGGAATGTATAAAAATGAGCCTTGTGTGGTATTCCAAATTCTCTATAAAATTACCATGCATTACAATTTATTTGTAGCAAACACTCAAAAAAAATATCTATGTATTCCCTTTACTTTACAACCTTAAGTACTTGTACGAGAGAATCCCTTAGAAAATATTTAAGATATCTTTTAATTGCTATTTTATATTATTCTCAGAAATCTATTTTCCATTAAGCCAACTATCCATCCTCCCCCCCCTCTCAGTTCATCTTAACTAATTAGGGATAAGTAGATATTGTTGTCTTGATTGATGCCCTATTTCTATCCATCAATGTTTTCTCACTTAAACTTGATCAAAATAGATTTTAAACCTTTCGAATTATCTTAAGATGAAGCTAATATATAATTTGATTGATTTTTCATCTATTGCACACATCTTAAATTAAATTCAAGTGTTTAAGAACTCATCCTAACTACTTTTTTATAAATATATGTTGAATTCATTTTTTTTCTCCAATATAAATTAAAAAATAACATCATGCATGCTATAAAGCAAATCAACTCGATAAGATGTGGATAAGTAGAGGCAAGTATAATTCTTAGAGGGCATATTAAATGATTAAATTATCATTAAACTAATCCTTCACTCATTTCTATTCTTAAAAAAAATGGACATATAGACATGTTCAATTGAAAAAAAAATGAAAACATATACAACAATACATCCCACTCTCTATTTTTAGCATGCTCTTCAAGAGTCTTTTAAGACTAAAAATTGGGCAATATAACTTTTTAAAGTTTTGTATTATAATAAAAAATAATGAACTCAAATAACAAAATAAAAGAATAAGAAAATAAGAATTTTCTCAACCAATAAAACAAAATTAATAGTAAGGTGTTGTTTGGGATCTTTTTTAATTTAATTAAAAAAATGTTTAACTTATTTAGTAAAGGTATGATTGTTCTTCAAAACACTCAAAGCATATAAAAAGTATTTATAGGATTTTTAAAAGCATATCAATTATTTTTAGAAACAAATAATAAAAATATATAAAAAATACATTAAAAATATGTTTTAAAATACAATTTTTTTTTTCTACATGTGAAAATCTCTAATATTTTTTTTTAATATCTAATGAATTTAATATCAAATTTATGCAACTACTATATTGCAAGAGCATAAATTATATTTTTGCCCTCACTAAATACAAGCAACAAAATAGTAATTAAGAAAAAAAGTATATCCTCATAAGTAAATACACATATTATTATTTGATCTCATCTTTTCAAATAAATAAATAAATAAATAAATAAATAAATAAATAAATAAGAGATGTTCCTATCATTGTTAGGTATTTTTATCATAATGGGTATTTGCCCAATAAACCTTGGGTCCAACCTTTGACGGTTCTTCAAAAGATTCCCTTATCTTGATAATTTGGACCTCTCCTTGACTGATGTGAAATCTTAGACTTGGCCATCTATTTTCTTCGGAAATATTTCAATACATATCACTTAATTTCTATATATTTTACATATCTAACATCTAAACTTCAATATTTACATATATATCACCTTATTTATATATACGACAAAATGTATTTCACTTTTTAAAAGCTAAAATAGTGATATTTTACGTGATATGAAAGATTGGGACGGTATTAATATAAAAAGTAAAAAAATTGAATACATAATAATTTTGTCATATGCATGTAAATAACCCTTTTATTTTGTTGCCAACTAGCATATTAGATATGTTTTTAATATTTCCAATACATAATTTTAATTAATAAAAATATTCGTGTTGCTTAGGGTTGTAAATGAGTCATGCGTGGTTCGAGTCATGCTTAACTCAAGCTCAACTCACGAGCTACAATCAAGTTGCAATGGGAGCTTACTAGAGAAATATACGTGTTTCATGATGGGAGAGAAGGAAAAGAGTCGCGATAGCTAACAGAGAAGATTTCGCGTGGCAAGATGTCAGCAATTCGAGCCGGCTCACGAGAAATTGCACTCGAGCTTGCGGCTCGATAACCTTAATTCACGAGCTTCTTAACGAGTAGAGCTTGGAACCGGTTCACTTAAACCCAATTCTTAAACCGAAATTGCCTGGTTATAATTAAGAAGAATTTAATTTAATTTAATTTAATTTATTTTAATTGAAAAGTTTTAATTAATACTTCATGTCAGAATTTAACTTATTTTGGTGGAATGGGTTTTAATGGGCAGAGACCCGCATACTGGCGCCGCCTCGTAGGCTGTTTCGAGGGAGATAAAGCCGGTGGTGGTCTGGGTCTTATTATGTGGCCCTATGAAGACTTTTATTTTGGACTTTCTCCAGCTTTCTCGATATATTAAGCGGTCAAACTGACGACTGATCCAAATTTGAATGATATAGGTGTCTCCCCCTCGTGTTCCTCCGGTCAAAGAAAGGTCCAACTTGCTTAATTACCATTATTATTAAATAAATAATTTGATATAATATTGTATTAAAATAAGTATTATAATAGTTATGTTTTTTTATATGAGTGTAATATAGTTTATCTATATTAAATATCAATAGTAAATATATATTATAAATAAAATTATAGCTGAATTTTTTACATAATTTTCATTTTTTTTTTCAGAACCGTTTACACACATGTGACACAATTCTTATATATTTACATATCTAAAATCTAAATTTTAATATATATATATATATATATATATTACCTATTTTTAGAAGTGAAATAGTCCATTTCATGAAAGCAAAATATTCTAAATATAAATATAAAACTTTATAAGTTAAATATGTAAATACATAAGAATTATGCGACAATCATTTAAATTTCTATTTTTTTTATTATAAAAAACTAAAATGTAAAAAGAAAAAAAGGGCTTCGAGAAGGAATGGAAGTGAGAAAGAATATTTTGTGCTAAATACCCCGAATGACTTGTTGGCCGCTTGCTTATCAATAAGAGCCGTTGCTTTCATTGCGCTCATTTCTCATATATGTATTTACATATCTATTATCGAAAATTTAAAATCTGTATTTATATCACTTTAGAAAAAAATACCACTATTTAACTTTTAAAAGAGATATATACATTTTCATGTATATTTAATATGACATATGTATCCAAAATTAAAGTTTTGGTGCTAGCTATAAATAAAAAAGAAATGATAGGTATGTAAATCTTACTAATTTTAAACACAAAGAAGGCAAGGATTTATTTTCAATATTAGTTTTTTAAATATTGTATTTCATTTAACTATAGGACTTCAAAATACATGTTAATTGCTAACTGTTAATTTTGTATACGAAAAATATGTTAGCACAAATCTCGAGCCAGATGAATGGCTCGAAAGGTAGACATGACCAACAGAACGTAGCAGTTAACAACCGTTTGGGAGAGGGATTGGTGAAGAAGGCGTCTAGTTCGAGCGATCAGAAGAACGTGTTAGAGGAATTCTCATAGGGTAGCGATCACACCTCAAGTTGGTTGGCAAGAAGTAGTATTTCGGATCAAAGGCTGATAGAGTCAAGGGTTAGCAGACAGCCATCTAACTTCCTATAGACCGAATTCGTTCTTTGTTCTTGTTGTATGTGAATACCTTTATAATTATAAAAAAAACTCCTCTGAAAAGTCAATAATGAGGGGGACTGATAAGTAATTTTATAAAATTATGACATAATCCTATAAATAGGGGGTCCATGTCATGGACAAAGGTTACACTCTCTTTTACAGTTCGCTAATATATTCTCTCTCTCTCTCTCTCTCTCTCTCTCTCTTTCTCAGACTTCTTTATGGAACATTATATACGTTGCGAGTGTTTTTCAGACAATTTTGGATTCAACATCCCTTAAGGTGTGGTAATCGTGGAAACATATCTCCAACAAAGAAGAGGGGACCACCAACAATAAGGAGAATCCAGTCAAAGGAATGCAGTAGAAGCAACAGAAATTAGTGAGTTCATAGAAGAATTCTTTCAGCAAGGCCTGCAAGAGTTGATAACTCAAATCGCTAACTACATGTCAGGATAATTTGCAGAAGTACTTAGAGTGATCGATGCCCTAGCAGTGGCCCCGATTAAGGGAGAGGAGCCCGCCTGACAAGGGGCGCTTAACCCCCCTCAAGAGGAACCACCAACAAACAATGGGGGAAGAGAAACCACCTATAGGAGAAGCTTGATGATGTGTTATTTCAAAATAGTGTCAGATCCACCCCAGGGGAGGTAATAAGTCAACCGGTGTGACCCAAGGTGGCACGACAGACACTTTTTTTTTTTTAGATAGAGGTATTGCAAATATCAGAGAAATAACTAGCAAGACAAGGAGGAATGTAGATACCTATGGAACCTGATCAAAGAATTGATAATGGAGGGGAAGCTAAGAGAATTTGTCACCCCTGAATCCATGACCCAGAGGCAAGGCAAGGCTCTCGTGGAAGGAATGACCCATAGATTCATTTGTACCAGTATCATTCACATCATGGGATACATGCCTGCAGTCTTTGGAGGAAGTAAATGAACCATCCAAGAGGGTAATTCAGAAGAGATAATAAATAGCAAAAATCTGCCTGTAACCTTTGCTTCGATACCTAAGTGTCATACGCATATTTACTTACCGATGAAGATCTACCCACGAAGGAAAATTCATATAATGATGTTATTGTGGTAACAACAATAATCAGTAATTATCAAGTAGAAAGCGTCCTCGTCAATACCAGGAGCTCTATAAATGTACTGCTCAAGTAGGTATTTTACAAGCAAAGTCTGACTGCCGATTGGATGGCTTCCCCAATTGAACCACCATATGGTTTTTCAGGCAAAAGGAAGGAAGTACTAGGGGTAATCGGACTTCCAGTAAGCTGGGCGAAAAATGAAAAGTAGTTTACGCGAATGGAGGATTTCTTCATGATGGATTCCACCCCCCC
>NW_018165322.1:194264-238496 GCF_001263595.1 Phalaenopsis equestris | reverse complement strand
CCACCCCCCGACATAGAACGCCATATTCGGTTGAACACTCTTAAATGATTTCAGGGCGGTGGCCTCTACTTATCATGTCTTTGTCATGTCTCCTGGAGAACGAGAAATCAACATAATTAGGGGTGACCTGGAACAGTCCCGAGTCTAATGTTTACGAGCCATAAAAATGTGGAACATGATCCTTTGAACATCCAGAACTTGAAGGAAGGTGGTCTCGAGACCAATAAGAACACCCGTGGAGTCCTAGTTATCAAGGGGGAGCCAGGTAAATGTATTATGATAATGAAGCTTTTGATGCAGTACATAGGGAGATACTGGTTTAGACCCTCCAAGATAATAGGGATGCTTCACATATATGACCACCAAAATGATAGGTGTGCTGGTTGACATAGCCTGCACAAATTGAACATCAATCCATCAGCTCGGACCATGAAGTAGAAGATTAGAAGTTTTGTCATGACATTGGCAAACCCCATTCGAGAAGAAGTACATTAGTTGAAAGAGGCTGGATACATACGAGAAGTATAGTACAAATTAGATGATTTGTGATGGTGTAGAAGGATAAAAAAAATAGAGGATTTGTGTGGAATTCACCATCCTAAACTCACCCTACCATAAAGATGTATACCCACTACCAAGGATTGATACACTAGTAGATTAAGAAAAAGGTCATTTGGTCTCAAGCTTCCTTGACACATTCTCAGGGTATCATCAACTTAAAATGCATCCCGAGAATGCAAAAAAAACATCTTTTATTGCTTGTGAGGGAGTCTTTTGTGATAATGTAATGCCTTTCAGGGTTAAGAATGCTAGAGTGACTTACTAATGCCTTATGGATGTAATTTTTCAAATAAGATGGGAAGACACATTGAGGTGTATGTTGATGATGTGATAGTTAAGTGTCAGTTGGCCGAAAAACACATCTAAGTTCTAAGGGAAACCTTTCTGACACTTAAAAAATTGAACATGTAATTAAACTCAGTAAAATGTATTTTTGGGGCCATTGAGAGCAAATTCCTCAGGTACTTGCTAACCTATGAAGGTATAAAAGCTAACTCAAAAAAGATCCAAGCATTCCTTGACAAGCTCCCCCTTAAAATACTAATGAAATCTAGAAACTAGCGGGTCAGAACACAAGTTTGAGCATGTTCATCTTCAAGTTAGATGATAAGTGCACCCCATTCTCCAAAGTACTAAAAAAAACGAAATGTTTTGAATAGAAATCCAAGGGAGGAGGCCTTCTAGAACCACAAGGAATTCATTGCCTCTCTTCCTCTTCTTGAGAGTCTAAAAATAATGGAAAATATTTACTTATACCTTACAGTCAGCCCTAAAGTCGTTAGTTTGGTTTTGTTCAGGGAAGAATTTGATAAACAATACCCAATGTACTATACTAGTCGGGTCCTCAAAGGGGTCGAATTTAATACCCTATAATGGAAAAACTGACATTTACCATGGTCATTTCAACACAGAGACTCTGACCATATTTCTAGGCACACCCATACAAGTCATCACTAACCACCCACTGAAGTCTATCTTCACTAGGTCGGAACATTCTGATTGACTACTTAAGTGAGTCTTGGATCTTAGTGAGTTTGACATCTCATACATCCCCTGGATGAGAATAAAGGCATAGGCTGTTGCAGATTTTCTTGCGAACTTCTCCATACCAAAGGGTCCGAATGAAGATCTGGTGATTAACGATGTGGCTTGGACCATGTTCATCAAGAGAGCCTCCAGGCGATCAGCTTGGAGTTTTCTTATGCAGTCCCATAGAGGAAAACATCTATCACTCAATCGAGGTCAATTTTTCATTGACAACAACCAGGTAGAATAAGAGGCTTTGATTGCTTGAATTCAAATAGCTTTAGATATGGGAGTTCTCCACATATTGGTAAAGGCCAATTCAAAACTTATAGTGAACCAGATCAACAAAATAAGTTGAAACCAGAAACAAGACTTTGGTAAAATATCTCAGAAAAGGTGAAGACATAGATCAACCAGTACACAAGTTTCAAAATTGAGAATGTTTGAAGAAAAGAAAACCAGGTCACCGACCTCTTGTTCTGAAGACTTCATCTAGGAGAAGGACAACCTTAAAGACTCAGTTAACCCTCGATCAAAGAACCATTAACAATGGAGATTCTTTAGAAGAAGAGGAAAAGCTTGATGGACCCAGACATTCACTACCTATGCACAGAGGAGATTGGTGAAGAAGTCACAAATCACAGGAGATTCATTTGTAGTGTCATACAATACCTACTAATTGATGGAAAACTCTTCAGGAAGTCAGCCAAGTCATCGTACCTTTAGTGCATAGGGAAGACGGTGTTTAAGACGTACTCTGGGAGGTTCATGGAGGAGAGTGCGAAAGTCATTCCAGATGAAAGATGCTAGCTCACCGTATCCAACGACAGAGTTACTTCTAGCTGAAGTTGCATAAAGATTCCAAACAATACTCTTAGAAAAGCACTCAATGTCATAAATATGGACCGTAGCGCCATCAGCCAGCCCAAAAACTTCACCCGATCATCAGCCCTTGGCCATTCATCGTGTGGAGTCTCGACATCCTTTGACCTTTACTTCATCGAGAGGATAGCTAAGGTTCTTACTAGTGGTCATTAATTATTTCTCGAAACATATAGAAGCAAAGTTTCTGGAACACATAACAGTGCAGGTATTCCAAAACTTCTTATGAACTAAACTAATTTGCCAATATGGGCTAATCCTCCTCATCATTGTGGATAATGAGACCCAATCCCTTCTGTATTCTGGGAGATTTAGACGACCCCAGCTTTCAATGAGGAAAACCTGTAAGAATGGTGTGAAGCAAACGACGATGGAGTCAAGCTCGACCTAGACCTTGCCTACGAAAATCGAGTAAATGCAACCCTTTGGCAAGAAGAAATGAAGTGAAGAATAACCAATTATTTTCAAAAATATGTTTGGAAGGAAAAGTTCACCTCCGAGGACCTGGTATTAAAAAAGCCGACCTCGCTATTAGGGGAAAAACAATCAAGAAGCTAGATCAAACTTGGAATGACCCCAACATCATTCATCAGAGAGCCGGTTACAAAACATACAAGCTGTAAAGGTTCATGGGAAATAATGTCCCTTGAACTTAGAGCGATGATGTTCTAAATATTTTTTTCCTTAAAAATCATCCCTATTTGTGGAAGAAACATTGTCATGGTTGTTCTGTATAAATCTTATTTCTTTCAAGAGCCCGCAATATAATGAAGGGATTTATTTTTTACTTGTATGGTATCCAAGATTTTGGGATTTACATACTCAACATCTCTCTGACTATTTTATTTATTTATTTTCTTTGCGCTTGGGGAACTGACACTGTCACACATGAGATACTAATAATGTCATGCTCAGGGAACTGTCACTATTATGCTTGGATAACTAATGTTGTTACACTTAGGGAACTAACTGTCACACATGGGAAATTGGGATTGCAAGAGATTAAAAATTAATCAATCAGCATGATAATTATCAACGGCCTATGAGATGTATTAGCACCCAACAACAACAAGCTCTGTGAGGTGTGCACAAATGATCATCCTGAGCTTGATGTATAATGTTAAAACCCGACAGCAAAAAGCTCTGTGAGGGGTGTCAAACAATCAGCAGTGGCCTTTAGAAGCTATCGGCATCCAGTAGCTACAAGCTCCACATCAGGAGCAAAAATGATAGTCTTGAGCCTTAATTATAATGTTAAGACTCTGCCGTAATATGCTTCGTGAGGGTTGTCTAAAAGCCAACATTGGTTTTTTGGACTTATTGTCACATGACAATGAAAAGCTTTGTGAGGGGTGAAAAAATGATCATCTAGATCCCAAAGTATAACATGAATACCCGATGGTGACAAACTTCATGAGGAGTGTTTAACAATCACTAGCGTCCTATGAGACGTAGCTGCACCCGTTAAAGATAAGCTCCTCGAGGGGTGTGCCAATGATAGTCCAGAGTTTGAATTATAACGTTAACACCCAACATCGAAAAAATCTGCGAGGGGTGTTTAATAATTGTTAGTGGCTTATAAAGCAAATCAGTACTCGATGGCGACAGACTCTGTGAGGGGTGTGCAAACGATAGTCCTAAGCCTGAATTATAACATTAACACTTGTCAACAACTACCTCTACGAGGGTTATGTGACAATTTCCTCTAAGAAACAAGTCAGAGAATTTCTAATACACATGCATGTGTACCCACACACCTACCAACAAATCACGACAAGAAGAAAACTACTCATGAATTGGAACAACTGTTGAATGAAAAGGAAAAGCTTTCAATGTCAAACCCTTCGGTTTCAAAAAAATCCATCACATCACAAACTTTTTTTTTTTATAAAAACTGAATCACAAAGCTTTCATACAGGCACATATAAACACCAAAACAGAAGGAAACAAAAATAAATCACCCATCAGCTCTATACATTCAAAGATTCCCCAACACCCCTTCCCTAGTTTCCTTAGATCGTCCAGTGTCGTTTGACTTTCCGTTCGACGACTTCTACTCTCCATCCTCTGAATTTGAAAGCAACAAGGTGAACTCCTCCATGTCCCACCACTTAGGGTCCACTAATCCATGTCTTACAAATCTTTCATTGATAAGTGAGGTGTCAACCACAATCTGACGGGAGAGGACCTCAACATACTCTTCTCGAGTCATCATCAAGGAGACCTTCTTTTTTCAATTCTTCTTTCTCCTTGAGAAGGTTTTTCACTCGAGTCTCATGTTCTTGAACATCCTACTCTCTCTGCTCCATAGACAGTTTCAACCTTTCCTCAACCATGGTGGCTCTTCGTCTGAACTTCTGTATCCGTAGAGCATTCATCTCAACTTTTTCTTCAATATGGCCCAAGAAAGGCCTCCCACCTATGTACATGATATCAATTGATAGCCTGATACATATCTTTTATGTCCATCATTCTTAAGTGCTTCGCGAAGGTAGACAACCAAAAAGTTCCCATCAAAGTCGATGGGTGGTTCCCAGTAAAAGGGGTAAAAGGCTATCACTCAATCTGTCTATCAAGAAGAACATAAAGACCGCTTGTCTAAACTCCAGCCCCTCGGTCATAAGAAAAGGATCACTCGAGTGGAAGCTCCACTCTTTAGAGGATGAGGCAACTCAGTCCTTGAAATGGTGGCCTACCCTTTTATTTGGGGAATATCTCCCTCCACACCCTCAAAGACCCTTATTTCTCCCTCTGACCCAGTCCCTATTGAGATGAGATGGGAGGAGCGACTTGCCTCCACTTGATAGTGAAGGACCATGAACGAGGTCCCACTATGAGTCGTAGTGGAAACTTCGACGATCAATAGACAGACACATGAAACCTCCTAATATGGTGCAGACAAGGTTCTGAAGACATTCTCGCTACTCCCTTCAAAATAACACAACTATGTAGCTACGTGTCCATATATACCTACAACCAAAATGAAGGGTCGACTCTCACCTTCGACATCTTCCTTGGTTGATCTGAATGGGCTGGACCGATCCTCACCTCTACCAGATAAAGAAGGGTCGACTCTCCCTTGTGGCTTCTTCGAAGCCACCCTCTTCTCAGTAGATTTCTCCCTTGCCACTTCCCGAGTATCATATGATGCCCAAAGCACTTTGATCATGACTTTAGTATCGTTGGGGCAAATCATACACTCTCTTACACTCGGATCAAGATATTGGAAAAACAAAAGGAATTGGATTAGCGCTTTATGATCCATGAGGTTTCTAGGAAGAATTTTCATCTTCTTTACCTCACATTCCACTAAGATGCCAATCTTTTATCTTATTCTCAAGATCCACTAAAGGGATCTAGGAGCTGACAACAAATTGAATGTAACTGTGCTGAACAATTTTGAAAGAGAAAAAATGATTGAATAAGTCAGTCGATCAAGGGATCTTCATACTTTGATAAAAGATGACGAATGTCATAATGGCAGCAGTAGAATTAAGAAGAACCTGAGCAGAAACAACCTTGTATCGTTTGAAAATCGACCACAACTCCATACAGAATGACAGCTGAAGACTCATTTTGAACTGGTTTTTGTAAAAAAGTCAAGTCGAAGAAAAATTGACCCATCGCTCGCTCATGGTTGGTTGCCGACCGAAGTTGGATGGAAGGGTCGAAAAGGTAGAGGCTCTGAATTATTTCCACATTCACTACAAAAAAAATCGAGACCTTTGAAAAACCTAACTAAACGGTCTCCCATGGCTTTGTCCGAGACAAATCCTCGTTAGCGCAGCAACTCATACATAATATAGCCACCCACCTTAAATAAATCATTCTGACCATCCCTCGGCTTGGCGGTGAAACCCTCTCTGACAACCGTTAGCTCCAGACATAGTCGCGCTATCTCCCCGCGATCAGTATGCATCTTCCCTTGAAAAGCAGCATGCTCTTCACGACGTGCAACAACTTCTTTCTCTACTAATTCAACCCTCTATAGGACCTCAACAACCCCATTTGTGTTATCCCACCGAGGATGTGCCATGAAACAAAGGAAGCACTCCTTCATTTCTGTAAGACGGCGCACCAAAAAGTCAGCAGACACCCGACGTCCGCCAAGCGCCTCATTCTCTCTCATTGCACTGGGACTTGACTGCCCACACTATGGCCACCTTTAGGGGGAGAATTTTCCCCAATCAGCTAAGCCACAAGGCCCAGTTCCATGGCGTCTGGCCCCATGGTCCCCTATCCCACAACAACCTACTCCACAGTATCCACTCCTTCCTCAGTGAATTGGTCAACAACAGCCGCATCGCCCTCAGGGTCGACCTTGGTGTCTAAAGAGATGGAAACGATCACTAGAGCCCTGAAAACTACAAAAGAAATACAAATGGCATGGCTCAAGCTGCATACCCAAAAGTCAGTTCCAGTCAGAGGTGGTGTAAGAAACAAAATTCTCACTAAAGCCCTTTAATCCTCCGCCCATAGAAGAAAACTCCCCTTTGGGTGTGTTTTCCGGACACTTTTAGATTCAACAAATTTCTAACCTAGTTGTTATTAAGGCTCAATTCTAATTTAAATCTGAAGAAGAAAATGTTCATATTTTTTTTTTTTCTGAAGAAGAAAATGTTCATAATTTTTTTTTTTTTCTTTAATTAACGATATTCTACTTTTATTGAAATCTACTCTCATTTCTATAATTTCAATTGGAGCAATCAAATCTTTATAAACTGAAATAATAACAAATTATCCAAGTTAATATTTTAGCACATTCAATTTTTTATTTCTAAAAAATGAAGTCAATGAAATTTTATTTATTTATTTTTCTAATTTAGAAATTAACACCTGAAAAAAGGCAATAATAATTTAAATGAAGTAAATTATATTGCAGTTATGAATCTCAAATATAATATGATAGTTTGCTCATTATATAAATGAATGAAAATTTGTATAACTTCCAAAGGAGCAATCAAATCTATATAATTCAAAATTATTATTAAACCACCACAAGTTTAGTTTGTTCAATGGCAAAAATATAATTTTAGATAAGTTTTTTAGTAGGATTCATCACACTAATATATTTCATATATTCAACATTATTTTTCTTCAAATAAATATTTTGATGAGATTTTATTTATTTCCACAAATTTAAAAATTAATTTTTTTTAAAAAAATGCATTCTTGAAATTGAATGAAGTAGATTCTATTTATATTGAAGTGATGAATCTCAATTCTCACATGTTAATCACCACATTTGACATAGAATGAAAATAAATTTCTTAGATGGAATAATACATGTTCTAAATCAACTTCATAATAGATATAATTATCAATCATATCAAATCAAAACTCCATTAAGGGCTTATAGGTGCAGGGGCATTTTTTGAAAAAACCGTGGTAACATTTGGATCGCGTGTTTTGCCCACTTATCCGAAAACTCGGTTCCGTTTTTACACTAAACGCAGGCCGTAGTCGACTCACGGGCCGCGTTTCAGGATAAACTGCTTTTCATGAAACAGACATAAGGACATTTACATGCCTTCCAAAATATTACTACTTACATACTAACACTCCAAAAACAACATTAACACAACTCTCTAAATACAACATTAACATACCTAACATCCTAAATTCATAAATATAATAAAAAATATAACTTCCTATCACTCAATTTACGGCCCATCTAACTCGCTCACAACTAACAATCTGCATGATCACATTATTCCTCTGAAGGCCACAATACCGTCAATCCGCATAAATTAATTTCACACGTGGTGTGCCATAATATATAGAGACATAAAGTGAATAGGTCGAGGCTTGAGGCAAGAGGAGTCGAGATGCTCCACTTGCGTTAATAGATTGAACAGAGAAAGAGGGATAGTAAGTTTGAAAATTTGACTGATGAAAATGAAAAAGTACGAAAATTTGATCGATGAAAAATGGAGTTATAGGCCTCAAGGATGAAGTAGAATGACTAAATACGAAGTTTTTGTTATATTTATGTATTTAGAATGTTTGATATTAAAGCATATGTTTGTAATATTAAATAAGTAAATTATAATATTTTGAATGGTATTTTTATAAATCCTCATAAATTATTAGGACCAACATATAATTTATATTTTATTTTAAAAAAAGCAGTTAACCTCGAGACTTGCGACAGCTCCCTATAAAACTATATAACCATAAAAGCTGACAAAATGACAAATAAAAATGTCAAATCTCCATTCACTACCGACCGCATCACGAGCCAAACAATTTTTTAAAATTTTTTAAATTTTTTGAAAATTATTTAATTTCAAATAAAGTTTTGTTTAGTCCATCCATAAGCTAAAATATAAAACGAGCCCAACCAAATAATCTCCCCCCCCCCACCTCTCAAAACTTCTGATACGTTGTGGGGGCTGAAGTTTCTGGAAATACATAGAGTTATTTGTGGAGTCTAATTTCGAGCTGATACGTGAAAAATTGAGGTCCATCTGCATAAAAAATAAAAATAAAATTGAAAACGAGCTGCGACCTGACCAAATATTCTCTCGTGTTATTCTTCATATTTTTCTCATTATTCATGTGTTATTGGTGTGTTATTAATGTGATATTCATCTCATAATATTTTTTGTGTTTTTATTATGTTATTGATGTGTTATTTATTAATATATCAATAATACATGAATAATGAAGAAAATATTCCTATAACACGGTCGGGTCGAATCGCACCTTTTTTAATTTTTTGATTTTTTATGAAAATGAGCCCGGCTTTCCACTATTGCTTAGCCCGTCCATAAGCCAAAATATAAAAGGAGGCCACCAATTAATACTCTCCCTCACCTCTCAAAACTTCTGGTACGCTATGGGGCTGAAGTTTCTGAGCCTGCAGATGCTTTTCTGGTGCTTCAACCCAGATGAACGGAAGCTCCCTTCTGCAACTCCGCCGTCCGGCCAATCGACGGCGAGGCTTATTGGGCTGGACGGGCGGGTGACGGTGTACAAACGGCGAGTCAAGGTGGGGGATCTTATGAAGGAGCACACGTGTCACCTCGTCTGCCGCTCGGATTCCTTCTACATTGGTCAGAAGGTGCCTGCGCTGTCCGCAGCTGAGGAGCTTCAGCTGGGTCACAGCTACTTCCTTCTTCCAAGCCAGTTTTTTCAGTCTGTGCTTTCCTTTGTGACTATAGCTTCCTCGCTTGCTAAGGGTGGTGGGGGGTGTCTTAGGCATTTCGACATACAGCTTACGGACACGGGGAGGTTGCAGATACGGATTGGGGAGAAAGGGGGGGAGGAAGCCAAAAGGGGCGGGGTCGTGTGTACGACGGTGGCTTTGGAAAAGGAATACGAGCAGCTTGTGGGGTGGAAGTCGCGGCAATGGAGACCGAAGTTGGAGAGGATAGCTGAAGTGCCGGAGAGGAGGGGAGGCAACATCAGGTTTGGTGTTTTTGGTGGGCTTAGAAGAAAGAAGGGAGATTTGTCCCAGGCTTAGGTTTAAGAAAAAGAAGAGATGTGCATAGCTTAATTTTGCCCTTTGTCAAATCTAGCCTCTTTTTTTTCTTTTGTTGTAAATTACTGCGCCGTTGGGATGTGAAAATTTGAAATCTGTCCCCATTTGTGATTAGTGCAAAGAAAAAAGCAACTATTTACATTTTTTTTTGGTTAATTTTTAGTGTGTATAAAAACTATGTATTTGATCTTCATGTAAAGGATTGAATTTTAATAGGCTTTTTTTGGTTAATGGTGAGATATAGAAATGAATTGACATGGAAAATGAAAAGGAACATTAAAATTTGATGAAAAACTAATGGATTCTTACATACATAGGATGCGAAACAAAGTTGTTTATGTATTCCAGACACAAATCTTTAATATTATGGGTTAAACACTCTGGCTCTCGTCCGTTCTTGCTTCTGTCTTCTTCAGTGTTCATTCTCCAAGAAATTGAAGCCTTTGGTTTTCTTGTTGTTTGTAATGCAAACATAAGAAAAAGAATCCCATGCTTTAAGTGGTAAAATTTCTTCTCATTCCTTTTAGTGATTCGCTCTTGGTAGGCTCATGCCTATTTGTGATTCCCTGAGCTCTATCTCATCATTTTCAAAAAAAGAGATGATTTGGATTGAATGAAATGAAAAAAATGCAGTGGTTTCTTCTTGGCTTTGACAGAGAGCAGCTCGAAATGGAGATTGAGGCACCTGATTGCTTTTAAGGGATTTTGAGAGACTTGGTTAAATTTTGGAGAATAACACAGTTCTCCAGTTTTATTCCCATTTTCTTCTCCTCTTCCTCTCCCATGTTGGGAACCTTTTCAGCCCCATTCTTCATTATTACATGCTGGCTACCTTTTTTTTTTGCCAACATGAACAACACCACTTCCGTTCCGCTTGGACACAAGTCTGACGAGTCAATTGCTTAGTCATGCGAACATCTCCTTTTAAGCATATCCTACCGCTAGCCCGCCGTTTGAGTGCAAACTTGAAGAGGACGTAAGCTCAAATGGATGCATTAACTTTGTTTCACATTTTATGTATTTAAGAACTCCAACACCACTTTTTATGTATTTAGTGTAAAAAGGAATATTGTAATGAGCACACAAATATGGGTATACAAGAGTTTTCACCAAAAAATTCTCTTGTTGAATTGAGCCCACCCGTCGAATTGGTTGAATCAAACTCACCTATCAAGATGGCTTGAAGTGGCTGAATAGAACTCACCTATCGAAGTGGCTGAATTGAGCCCATCAGCTAAAATGGTTGAATCAAGCCTAACAGTAAAACTAGCTGAATCAAACACACCTACAGGTGGCAGAATCAAGCTCACTTGTTGATGCACTGATTCGATCACTCTCGCCTTGAAAAAAAAAAACCTTGACTAACTATAAGAGGGTCGCAATTCAAGGAAGCTATCATGACTGATAAGGAAATATTTCAATCACTTATTAAAGACAATGCTTGACCTTGAATACTCATTTCCTTCACCTATTTACTGAGGATGGCTGGCATATCAGCTATATGTAATATTAGCCGGCAACACATAGCATCGACATCACATGATTTCCATCAAGATGCCATAGCAAGGCATCATTTAAATACAAATACACATTACACTTATTATTTTTGGTTTCTCTCTCATACATATAAGGGGGGAGAAAAAGGAGAAAAGGGATCTCCTTCCTCTCCCATTAAAAAAATTCTATCTTTAGATCTCTCTCTCATCTTGTAAATCGGGGAACTTTTGAGGAGTCACCTCCTTCCGATATAACAAAGATCATAAATTAATACATTTCTTACGATCCCGTAAAAAAAATCTCATTTATCCCTCTCACTAGCATCCTCTATGTGATACAGGGTTTATTATCGGGTTGTATGTACTCGTGAATGATATAAAACCCTATTTCCTAAAAAGAATTCAATATCCTGAGAGGTGCGGTGAGCGTAGAGTTCTAATACAAACTTATCAAGAAAGACCCATCGCACTAGAAAAATGCCATACAAGAACGATGGACTTTAACAAAGATTTTGTAACTCATCAAATCAACAAATTGAGAGAAATGATGAGAAATGAAATGCAGGACATGAGGGAAGCATCTTGAAACCATTATTTGACCAACATACACTGGATCATCAAGATAAGTGACCCATGTTCAAGATCTATTGAGAGTAGAAGGTACGCTGCATCAGGAACAACCATGGTTGGGATAGCCCAGCCAAGTGTCACATGCCCATGGCTTTTTAAGAGCCAGAGTAAGAAGAGCACTTGACCCACTTTTTGAGCTATAAAGATTACACATGGGCAAATTTGAGAGTTCAAAAAAAGAAGAACTTGCTGCAGACTCTATATAAGAAGAAAGATGAAGAAGACAAATATTTTATCAAGATATTCATGAGGAAGAAATAAGGAGATAGAGACAATCGAAGAACCCTTCTCAAGAGAAATTGTGAAGTTGAGTCTCTGATGAAGTTTAAGATTCCATCTTTGGAGTTTTACAAGAAATTTTGGACATCGAAGACCAAGATCCCATCCATTTCTCATGCAGTTTTAGCCAAAGGCTCATACGAACAACTGTTGAATAACACTTCTTGTAGAAGGTAAAGATATTGGGAGAGCTTTTGGAGTTCACGATATTTATTAGGCCCATAATGCTTCTATCACTTGTTCATGTCATTGTCATTCTGATCCAACATCTTCTTCAAAATTTGAACACGTGTTTTATTGAAAGATTCTACTAGTCCATTGGCTAAAGTATAATAGATGATTGAGTAATGACAATCAATATTGTGTCGAGTCACAAAATTATTGATCTTCATATTTTTTAAAGAATGACCATTATCATATATGATCCGAAGAGGGATTCTAAATCTACATACAACACAATCCTTGAAGAATTGGAGTACATGATGAGCTTTAACTTCTTTTATGGGTATAACCTTTACCCATTTAGAAAAATCATTTGTGGCAACTAATATAAACCTATGTCTGTTTGATGAGGGAGGATCGGTAGGTTCTATAATGTATGCGACCCAACATTCAAAGGGCTATGAGACATTCATTGGATGTAGTACACTAGGGTGTTGATGTAAGACTATGTTGTGTATTTGACATTGGTAGCAACACTTAGCAATCTCCATGCAATCACTGATCATTTTTGGCTAGTAATATCCCATTCTTTTAATTTTTTCTTTCATCTTAGAACCTGACAGGTGGGCAACAAAGAATCTAGAGTACTTCTTTAACAATCATCAAGGCTTCTTATTTGGTTAAACATCGTAGCCACATAATATCAAAGGATATTCGATAAAATGCACCATTTAAGAGGGTAAAAAATAAAGCCCTTAACTTTATGTTATGAGCGAGTAATTTATCTTTAGGAAGTCTATTTTCAGAGAGGTATTCTATGGAGGGATTTTGCCAATTTGAGTCTTGTTCTTTATGTTTTGTTTTAATGACATGCTTTTCAGAGTCTGGTTTACTTAGATAATCCATATCAATAGGGGAAAAACCTTATTAACCATGGAATTCGATTGCAATAAAGTTTTCTTAAAAAAAAAACCATCTCTTTAGCCAATTTTGCTAAAACATCTATAATCGTGTTACTTCAACGAGGTATTCCGTATGATGTTATATCTAGTACTTGTTCAAGTAATTTCATGGTGTATTGATTATATCGATAGAGTTTAAGCTTCAATGTTTGATATTTTCCAGGAATTTGGTTAATCATGAGTTTTGAGTCTCCTAAAATCTATATGTTTTTTATTTCCATGGTGATTGCTAAGTGTAAACCAATGATCAGGGCTTCATATTCTACTTCATTTTTAGTACATGCTTCTGACAAGTTATATGCAAATCTTAACATTCCTTAATCAAGAGTACTGAGTATTAATACAACCACTACTTTGCTAGAAATAGTTTCATGTGAATTTACATCTTTTCTAGAGGACGATGCTCCATCAAAATAAAGTTCCCAACATGTTTGACCTTCCCATTCAAGACTCAAGAATTGTTCTTCAGTAAGATCAACATTAAGAGAAGATTCTATATGTAACAGTTCTACTGCAAGGAAGTCTGCTAAAACTTGTCCTTTAATGGCATGTGAGAATACATAAGTTACATGAAACTGCAACAAGACCATTGACCATCTTGCTAACCTCCCAGACAGTGTCGGGAGAGTCATCAAGTATTAAAACTGGTTGAATTTTAGTAATGAGACTGATTTTATGAGATAAAATGTAGTGTCTTAACTTTTGGACTGCAACATCTAATGCTAAACAACACTTTTCAATCAGAGTATAGTTCATTTCTACTAGTATCAATCAAGGACTCAAGTAGTATAATGAGTTCATATTCCCTTCTTCATTAACTTGAGCTAATAAGATGTCAAGAAACTCATCTAAAGTAGCAGTGTACAATATTAGTAGTCACTTGGGAATTGGTGTCTCTAATATAGGAGGTGTTGCTAAATATGGTTTTATATTTTTAAATTCTTGTGGCATTTTTCACGCAAAATAAATTTGGCATTTTCTTGGTTAATGTGGAGATCAGATAAAATCTTCCAGAATTTGAGATAAAGAGTCTCAGATATGTCAACTTAGCTTGAAGTGACCTTGATTGAGTTAAGGTTTTAAAGGATGAAATTTCTAATCGCCTTGATCTTCTTGGATTTATCTTAGTTTCGCTATGTCATTATACAAATCCTAAAAATTTCCCCAAAGTTATGCCAAATGTGAATTTTAAGGGATTCATCTTAAGATTATAGAGACATAATCTTTCAAATACATTTCTTAAGTCATATAAATGGTTTTTCTTTTCTTTACTTTTGATAACCAAGTCATCCACATATTATTTGACCTGCTTGTCTATGAGTTCACCAAAGATCTTAGTCATGGTTCATTGGTAATTGACACCATGACATGACCTTATAACAAAATTTTCTAATAGGTGTTCTAAATGTTGTCTGCTTCTCATCCATGGAAGCCATCTTAATCTAGATGTAACTTGCAGAACCATCCATAAATGAAAATAGAGCATGTGAAGAAGGAAAGTCTACCATCAACTCTAGTATGGGTAGTAGAAATTCATCTTTGGGACATGCTTTATTCAAATCTCTGAAAACTATACATATGCAAATTTGTTCATTCTATTTCTTTACTGGCACAACACATGCTAACCATGTAGGATACTTATCTTATCATACAAAACCTGCATTCATCAAGTTTTTAACTTCAGTGATCACCTGTTGTTCGATTTGTATTCTCATTTTTTGAGGTCTTGTTTAATTAGTAAGATCTCTGGTTGGATCTCTAATTGGTGAACTGCCACATCAGGAGACAACCCGACCATTTCTTCATAAGTCTAAGCAAAACAATCCTTGTATTCATTTGGAGAATTATAAGGCCTTCCGCCTCTCCCTCATTTAAAAGAAAACTTATAAATGTTGGTCTATGATTATCCCGATTTAGGGATCCACATCTTTTAATTCGTCAACTGTTGATTTGATTCCTTCTTCCACTTTATAAGGAGTGTCTTTGATTGTAAAGTCATTTGATCCTTTAAATTTTCTATGTAGAATACACCAATAAAGTGATTACTTTCTAAATAGGTTTCTTTGGGTTATGGATGACCTAGGATTGTCATAAAATAGTCATTATCATCTAGAGGTTCTATAGTAGCAAACTCAAGACTAGATCTGGATATATCTTTCTTGCCTTTAGCTTTCCAACGGTTTGCAAAATGATGTGACTGTTGTATAGACCAGGCATGACATATCAATCCCTCTTTAACTAACTTTGGCGCAAGGGCAAATAATAGTTAAAGGGTAATTCCATTAGTTTATGATTATTATCTTTAACTTGGATTTCTGTTTCCACACTTGTAGATGAAAACCCTTGCCAAAATTTTTTGTTTCTAGTATCCATCTATCTCATGCACAACCTTAACCTCCAACATGTCCACTATTTTGTAGGATAGCGAGGTTAGGGTCAATTTGTGGCTGTTTTTCTGCGTGTTTTATGTCAATTTAAATCCCTGGTACAGTTCCAACAACTTGACCCGTCCCGAAATTATGCAGTAATTTAATTTTCAAAAATATGACCAATAACTTGACCCAATTTATATTAAGTAGTTAATGTGCAAAATTAAAATGTTATATAAAATATATAAATAAGTTCTGATTACTCCGACCATCAATTTGACAGGAGATCGACAATCTTGATTACTCCGGTAGTTCTGCAACCATCGATGGTTGTCAGATATTTCAATCGTCCGATCAAGGGGACAATCAGGATAAGGATCGGTAGCAGTGACACAGAGTTAGGGGGCGTGGCTATGCCCCAAGAAGATGTGACCAGCCCTAGGTGTAGTCACACCCCAGGACTGGCTTGACCACGCCAAACCAAAAAGGGGCATACTTCTGTTATTAAAGGTTCAGGGGCCCTAGGACTCTTTTAGAAGCTCTATATTCCTCCAAAAGTTGTACGTGACCCAAAAATGAGGTTAACAACATCGCAAAAATACAAATAAGTATTATGCCAATTATTTTTGGAATTTTTTCTCTTTTATTTAAAAGTGGAGAGAAAAAAAGAGAAAAGGGATACCCATTCTCTCTAAGAAAAAACTATCTTTGGCTTCCTATCTCTCTGTCTCTCCTTTACCACCGAGGAGCCACCTCCTCTTGGCTTACCAAAAGTCATAAATTACTACATTTCATAAGATACCCTAAAAAATCTCATCCACCCCCACCCCCACCCCCAACCTCAACCTCACCTCGATTTTATTGATATCCTCTCTGTGAAACAATGTATTTTACTAAATTTTATATACTTATGAACGATACAAGACCCTACATTCTAAAAAGGATTCAGCAGTAGGGAAAATAATAATCTTTTATTTTTCAAATCTCTCAATATATTAGTTGTTATCCCTTTTTGCTTTAATATAAATGATTAAAAATTTAGCAAAGTGAACTAAGCAAAAGGCTATCCCTAAGACAATCAAATATAACAATATTCCCAATGAAGCAAATAATCATATTATTCATAACAGAGATACAAGTAATCAAACTTGAGATTTCACAAGTTAACCCGACATGCCAATTCAGTTTAAACCCACCTCAAAAATCTAGATTCAGGTTGACCTAAAATTTTTTTTGATCGGATTCTAGTTATGATTATTAACCTGTTTAATTTTAGGGTTGGGTTCAGATTGAACCGCCAACATGAAATTTATCCAAATTTGGTGCATTTACCATAAATTAACCTAAGATTTTCTTGAAATTGACTAAAGTTTGACCTCAATAGTTGTTACCACTTTATTAACTGGTTGTATGGTTGGGCTCGAGTTAATAAGTTGAGGGTAGGTCGGGTTTTGGTTTGACTTTTTGACCCATTTAAGGTTTTAATATTCAGGTTGGGACAATTTCACTTCAAACCCAAATCTGACTTGAGAATTCGATTTGAAACCCAAAAGTAGAACTCTATAACTATGTAATCTATAACTTATAGATAACAAATAGAATAAAATACCAAGTGAGGCTGAAAATAGAAATAAAAAATAACATAATATATAAGAAATCACTGCAATATTTACGTGGCAGCCAAACAAACTGGAGGCTAAGAAAATCATTAATTTCTATGGATGCTTTTCGACAAAGGTTGAATGCCTTTTCTTGTTTTATTAGAAAGGCAATAGTCCATATCATCTTTAATAAAAAGGAATGTCATATCAATCAATAGATAACCCCTACCTTAAAAAAGTAGTAATCTTAAGTTTTTGGTTATTATAACGAACATAAGGATTGCTTTAGAACCTTCACATGTAAGACATTAGCATTTTGATAGACCCAAATCAAGATCCCATAAGATTGTACAAGACAAATCAATCAAACTAATATATAAAGATGATTAGTCATTCTAGACAATTAATAAGCTTAGGGTGTATAATCATGACAGTGTAAGAATAGACCTTCTAATAGACAAATCAATCGAGCTAATATATGAATATGATTAGTTTTTTTTGGACAATTAATAAGCTTAGAGTGTACAACAATGATAATATTAAGAGTAAACCATCCCATATTTCTAATGCTGGAAGAAACATGGGTTTTTTTTGCAATGTAAGATTCATAAAAATATTTTAATAAGTCATGATTAATAATCTAAGATTAGATAAATAAATCATAAGAGTTCTTATTGGCAATGGATAATTTTTCATAGATTTTATAAAAGGCCAGAACATATTAATGGATCTCCATGAGAATGATATTTATGATTGATTAATATTTTAGAAGAATTGTGATTTTATATCAAGCTAGCCGAAAGTCTCTGTCAAAAGATGACATTTCCATATAATTTCATACAAAGAATAATGATATAAAAAAAGTGTTTTACAGCTTAAAATCTCCAAAACATAATAGGAAAAAGAAGTTGATTAAGAATGATTTGAGCAAAGCCAAATTCCATTATTGAATTTGCTTGTACTCTGTCGTGGCTACATAACGGGAGATCATCATGGTATTATTATTTTTGAGGGATTTGATTGGCCATCGAGTTTATTCTGAGTTGTGCTGGTTGGGATGATCAATTTTTCTCTTATAAACCTTTGAGAGTACAAAAAAATAAGATATTACAATTTTTCTTATCTGATTGGAATGCACATAAAGTGTTAAGATGAAGATAAGCTATTCATATAATATAACATTATGAATATTTCAAAATGCAATAATACTAATTTTATCTATGTAAGTGTTATGCATCTTCTTTCTCTATATTTTAATTTAAAATAAAAGCCATTTAATTTATCCCCACAACACCTATATTTGATATTCTTTAGCAATTACATAATGACTAACAATAGTAAGAAAAGTGAATTTAAATAATTTAATTTTATTAATATGGAATAATATAAGGTAGAAATCTGAAGAGAGGGATTGCCATATTCGAAAAATCTCATAGTACAAATGTAGCTATCAATTTCTCCTCAATATCAGCGTCTCATGAACTTTGAAGCACACCGAAAATTGTGGAACTACTTGATAAGATAATTATAATATTTACAAACAATAAACTGTTACTTAATCAATTATTTCATAGAAGTTATTTTGAGAGTCTGATATATACCATGTAAGGATATGAACATATAACATTTAAACTTCAAATAACACATTAAAAAAAAATTGCAACTAAAAATGGTGGGATCAATATCACAGATCAAATTAGAAACAAAAGCTTAACTAATCTCAAGAACAAAGATCACGAAGTTCTGAATTCGGGTGCAGAATAATTTCAGTGATTAAACAACAGCTTTTAGGATAATGGAAATAAATACTTTGTATTACAATCAAATCAATATAAGGAAGAATGTAAAAATAAGTATTTGAAAGACATTATAATCATGTTTTGCAAGATTAGCATAGCTATCAAATAATTAAATAGCATTTGAAACTGCATTTTAGGATGCAAGTTTGCTTGAACTTTTTTGATGAGCAATGAAATATTCTGTTAGATATTATGGACTTAAGGATATATTTAAGAAGTTGATATTCTCTTATAATTGAGCAAATATATTGTTGAATCCTTGCGAGATGTAAGGTCTCGTATTGTTGAAACCTTTCACTACTGTTTTTATTGGACTTGGCTCTATTGGTGTGATTTTTCTAATTTTTATTCATGAATCTTTGATTTATAATCTCTAAGCCAAAACCCTATTCTAATATGCGGTGGTGGTGCAGGTGAAATCAAGGACCATCCATCTTGTCTTGGAGAAACCTGTGAAAAACCCATGAAGTTTGGGGCATTTGTCCCAACCTTATTGCTTAAAGTAAAATTTTATACCAAGGCGATGACATTCTACCCGTTGAAGGTAATGTAATGCAGTCTTGTCAATTAAAATTTTTTTTTTTCTTGCCGAATATGATAACCTGTTTCTTTCAGAGAAATTAATGGATAAGGTCATGAAAGCCTTGGAATGACAAATGTTGAGACTGGGTTTTTGCCCAGAATTGCTGACTATATCAGTGCTATATATACTAGATTATTGCACACGCAAGGGCATATTGCCAATCAAGAAATTGAAGGGCTCATTGCTGGTCAGAGGTTCCATGAGTAAAGAAAAGTGTTTGAATGGGAGAGTGTTGTAGTTTGTTAGAACATAGAAACCACAAATGCTTAGTTATCATTTATTAGGTAGTGGTTGGAGCTAGGCAATCTAGACAATTTTGTGGCCTGTAGCCGGATGCTGGTCTGATGCCTTCTCTCTCAGGAATCATTAGCATGGAGAACATTTGAAAATCATGATTTGAATATGTTCCATGGTTGACCTTGCGTCCGGTCATGTAAACTGAGTGTCTTTTTTGAATTTTGTACTTGTATTAACGACTATTAATCAATATTTTTGAGATGTTGTTTTGCCACTTTCTATTTTATTTTTTATTTTTTTCTCTATTATGTCTCATAATTTATAATTCTGTATGGTATCCGCAGCCATTGGGCTACATTTAATGAAGCGAGAGGATTTTTTCTATTTACACACTTTGAGAGAGATTGGGAAAGAAGAAAGACAAAAAAACAACACACTTCTTGCTAACACTTTCCTAACTCTTTTCTGAGCTTTTTATATGGCATCTAGTTTGGGAAAAACAGGAATATCTTTCCCGTCAGCAAGACATCACACAAGCGGACAAAGAACAGGTGGCTCAGGCTCAATCGAAGTATGTTTTTGGTAATATCATGACTTTATGGGTGACAAGGAGATAAGAATCTTTCAATGTGATGCACAAGCATGAAATTTATATAAATCATGAGCAATTTAATTTTTGTTTGTGGTTTATACTTTTTGAAATTCTTCAGGCTTAGTTTTGTTCATATTAGCACTAACTCGATTGTGAGTATGATAATGTTGTTTGTATGCTTGTTCAGATGTTTTATACTAGTCTATGAACCTATTCCATCATTTCTTTCAGCTAAAGAAGTAAAGTGATGGAATAGTCATGTTTTCTTTACACTTGAAAATGATGGGTCTAACGAACAAAATACCAACTAATTGAAAAAAGCGTTATTATCTTGCATGTATTTTGAGTGGTTGGGAGGTTCCAATAAATATCGGACACATGGGATGGAGGATTTCTAACTCCATGGCAATTACCTAGAAGGGAATAGAGGAGTTATAATGCCTTGAGGAAGGTGCAAACAAATATCATTGATTTTACCTCTCCTGGCTTCCTCAAGAGCATATTGGAAGGTAATGAATCTATCACTATATATGTATTTTATAGCTTTGGTAGAATGGGTCATTTCATCAGTTCAGTTGGTGAATAACATGAGCTTGGTTGTTTGATTCATAGGTGAGAAGCATATTTGTGTCTAGCCAAATGAATTTTTGCAATCCAGGGTCCTTCCATGCCTATTGGTGTTACGGGGCCTTTGACGATGGCGTAGAGCAGAGTGCAAGAAGAAGAGGGTTAAGAATATGTTTAGCAAATGATTTCTCATTGAGAAGAAGTTTAGGCCACACATCTTAGATTATTGTTAATAGAGGGGCCACCAAAAAGCTCTATAGTGATGCAAGCTCCTTACCTAATGTTAGAAGATAAAGGAAAAAGTGTTCATTGAAACAAAAATTTTTCTGAGATGTCCCAATCAGGTTACGGTATTGAAGTGACTAAGAAGACTTTGATAGAATCACACAAGAGTCCTTCGACAAATGTTCCATTGGTTACTCCAAACATGGAAGATAGTTTCATGATATTGAATAAGCTGGTGGTAGGTTGTTGGTTTACTTGAGCAAAGACAAGTTCAATGATGTCGTGAGGTGTGTGTTGGTACTTGCCCCTGACATTCTAATTGGGTCTGATCAAAATGAAAGGACACTAGCTACTTCATTGATTTTTCAGTGAAGTTCCGAATCAAGCCATTGAAAATGACACCCCATACCATTTATGGTCATCTGAGTGAATTTATTTTTTATTGTAAAAGATAATTCATAGAATAAGATTTCTTATTCAATAAAAATGAGGTTGTATTAATTTTTTGTATAAGTATCTTTAATTTTTTATGGACTTAATTGAGCAAGAGCATTATTTTAGTATGATGATGCTATTTGATATGATAGAGCCAATGATCTATTTTTAAATTTTCAAAATTTTTAATTTGCATCATCACTCTAGAGGTGTTATTACGATAGTACCCCTGAGTCTTGCCATATATTTTGTGTGGCGGTTTGAATTCCTAGCAATATTTTTTCCTCTATAAACATTCTCTGGGAGGTATACCAAATTCATGACTATCTTCAAAACTTTTAGCCGATGATTTCTTTGTTATTGTTATGATCATAGCATCTGAGGAGGTTTCTCTCACCAAACTAGGACTACTTGATGAAAAGAAACAATGGACTATTTTATTCTCATGGCTTTGGAGCCAACCCAAAGTTAATGCTTGCCTTATTGATGGGTTTGCCAAAGAAATATGTCTTTGATAAGGTTATCACTCTTTGGGAGGCAAAAGATGATGAGTCACCTAATACTTATGTGGAAGGAGAAATTTGTTGATACTATGATCAATTCAGACAGAGCCAGCCTCCACTTTCCCTCATCCAAAAAGTTTTAGGAGATTTTAAACTTTTATGAGTTAGTAATGGAATAGATCTATCCCAACTTAATATACTTGCTGATGATGATCATCCTATTCTTGCAATGTTAAAACTTACATTTTTCAATGTATCTATTTATGGTTCTGATTAAACTAAAGGCATATGTAGATGGAATAATAATATTCACTTCCTCTTTTGTATGTTTTGTTGACCTCAAACACAGGGTTCGTCAATGGCTGAAGAAGTTGTGCTTCATGAGAAATGAGGGAGGATGGAAGATTCTTACAACTCCTCAAAGTCTTGCTTCTAGTGTGGTTCTGAATGAATTGGGTTTTTCAGAGCTGGAAGAATTCAACTATCCTTGTGTTAAGGATAAACAATTTGATGTCAAAAACTTCATCATCTGTAGTTATCTAAAAAATTTTGTACGACTTCATCTCTTTTGTCTATTTACTTATTTTAGTAGTAGCTTTCCAACCTTACTTTGGATGAGCATTATTTCTGTATTTTAGGGAAGAGTGATAAGCATCATGTGGAGATGACTGATGATATGAGATCTCGGTTGGCTGAAATTCATGAGGTGGTGCCAAAGTGCAAGCCTCAATTAACACGAAGGGTTGCGTAATCATCTTGGTTGATGGCGATGATGTGAAACCAGATGCTCCTCTAATGTCCTCCATAAGTATTGTGACTATAAAGAAAGAAGCTCCAGCCTCAGAAGTGGCTGATGTACTGTTTGTTCCCAGATCTCGTGCCAAAAGTGCTTGTTAACCAAAAGATAAAGGTAAGCGGGTTATGATGGAGATCTTTCCCGTGGAATTAATTCCCAAAAGATGTCATAAAAAATAACATAGGACACAACCACATGTAAGGGATCTCACTTAGTTTTCTCTTGGCCATTTTCTGAGATGTCGGATGTGAGGAATTTGGCTTGAAGGGAAGAATAATTCAGATGAACAAGGCAAGGACTCATGTACTTGTTGATCTAAACCATGATTGGATTCCTGATGAGCCTTTCTCAAAAAAACCATCTTTGTTGAGTCCACTACTACAATATCCTACTTTAACAGATTCAACTAATGTACATAGACTGCAAATCCATCTACAAATTATGAAGATTTTAGTGAATGCTGAAAATGGGGGTATTTGATCTATCAGCCTCATGACCAACTTCATTATTTATTTTGAGATCTCACCACAGCTCGTGAAGAGGTGGTTTATAAGTTGGGATAGGTTGATTTGGAGAAGACGAAGTTGATGGCTGAAAATTCCAATTTGGTGCATAAAATTGCATAATCATAACTTGAAAAATGTTACCTTATTTCATGAATGTCAAAGGATGCAAATGACCTCATTACCTATAGATATTACTTGAAAGTTTGAAGTGAAGGTTTATAATTAATGGGAGGTGTTAAAAGCTTGACCACTGGTAGCCGATGAGAAAAGTTGGGCCAATGACGCCACTGCTCAAAAGTTATGGAAAAAGATTTTTTAATTAAGGAAAATCACAATAAAATTTATGAGTGAGCTGGCTGAGGAACCTTGATAGGAGGATTTGTTGTTTGATAAATTGGATGAGAATGTGAATCATTTTCTGAAGACTTTAATAGAGATGATACTATTGTCTTCTTCTATAAACAACTTTGTCAAATTCATGGAGTTCAACCTTTAAATTCTCTTAAAGGATTTAAAAAAATGTCCTTAAGAATAGGCCTATGCTCCTTTCTAAACATATGTTTGTACGTATAATTTTTTAATCAAGAATGTTGTATGAATCTTTTTAATTTGGTTGTAATAATTTTATATCAATTTTTATATGTATTTTGGATATCCATTTTATGCAAATGATATATTCTTCTTGCCCTCAGGTTAATAAAGTGAATATACTTTTTAGTCCTTTGGCTCAAGTCTTCTTATATGCCTGAGCCAGTAATTTTTTCCTCAAGGTATGTCATTTCCTTAAACAGTTCAAGCCTTACACGAGATGTATTAAGCTGATCTTGTCACTATCATCCTTGTGAACACCTTTAGACTTGCTTTTGAGATGGATCTCACACAACTCACCACTCGTTATACAGAGGGGGGAATCTATTTGCTAGGCAAGAAAACTTACTTTTAGACCTCAAAATTTGTTTGGTAATGTGAAAAATTTTCCTTGCTAGTGGTCTAGAAAAAGCTTTGGTGAGCATTTATGTGAAAAAACAGTACGAATAAAGTCTTCTAGTTGTGGATTGACCATAACATTATTCAAGGCATTGAGCGTGACTAGTCGTTTTGGAGGCCACCTAATAAAGAGGTCAAGTTGCATCTATTACAAGATAAGAATAAGTTAATATAGATGAAAGTTTTGTTTTTATGTTGTTTATGGGAAATTTAAGACTTTTAACCATTTTCTCCATGAATTTTTGTCCTCAGGGCCTATAACAGAAGCTTGAATATCTTTGAATTTTGCAATACATGCTAAATGATAAGTTAAATAAGTCTCCCCATAAGGAGAGTGTTACTTGCGTGATTTCAAAATAGACTCCTATGTGCGATTAAACAAAATGGAATGATTTTCCTCTGTAATGGCTTTAAGTTTTTCACTCATCGACATCTGAAGCAGGTGGCTTCTCGTTTGTTGAATCCAAATGCTTGCTTGCTTGGATTATATATGCGGGAGAACCTCCCTCTTATTTGTTGAAAGAACCTGTTTCCCCTCCTAAAGAGTATTGAGGATCTCTCCTTTCTGAAGGTAATTTCTTCTATCATGTTTGTCTCACTGGTGGAGTCACACTTATACGAGCATTGATTGCTCCTATAACAGAGTCCCATACCCAGATTAGCCTGTTGTGAAGTACCAACAAGGTAATCAAAGGTACAGCTGGTCGCCATTGAAATCACTCTAGCCCTTAATGCATTCTTCTTTCATGAAGATAGAAGAGGGTTTCGATTCAAAGATGTGGTTGAACATGTTAATTTCTATTTTAGGAAAATTTTGGCTGATCAGTAATACAATTTGACCAAAAAATTCCTGATTGTTTTATTTTATATTCAGCTATTTGCTCATGCACTTTCTTCTTTCTACATTTATAAAGCCTTGGGTCAAAAACGGACTTAATAAAATGATGGCATAACCAGCCAGGTACTAGATACTATATTAGATTAAATGAGCCATTACCTTTTCTACCTCTTTATTTGGAAATAGGGCAAGAATTGTTTTATCAAAATGGAGCCAACTAAAGGGATAAAAGCATGAGTTGCGAAGTAAAGATGATAATGTGCTACCTGGCGTTTTATGAGAATATGAAAACATAGTAGAATATGAGAGAAAAAAATTATTATCCTTAGTATTTTCCAATGTGTCATTTCAGGGAAAGTTGTGTCTAATGAAGCACATCATCTAAAGGAAGCCAAAGATCTCCTTAGAAGAGCCCACAAAAGTGCCCAATTAAGAGCCCATTCAAGGCCCATCATAAGAGTCCTGTGAAAAAGAAATTTTTGAATTTATATTTTCTTTTTAATATTCCAATTTTAGTTTCTAAAATTTTTGAATTTTCTAACTTTATGTCTTTTATGTTACACTCCGTTAATGATCACCTACCATCCTTCAAAATTTACTCCCCTTTTTATTAACATTTTTTTATTTTAATCCCTATAAATAGGGCTAATATAATTATTTTGATCATTTGTTGAATGAAATAGTTTAGTGAGAATTTTTTCTCTTATTACTTGGTTCTTGGTAGCTTCAAGTATTATTTTTTATTTGGTGAGATTAGGTATTTATCATTGCTTTCCTTTTAAGTTATTCATTAATCCTTCATAACAGTTGCTCCTAACTTCTTTGACACTCTTTATCCACATCTTAAGATTCTTATTATATAAAAAAAAAAGTAACAAAGACCTCAAAATCGTTCTACTCTCCTCTTCATAGCCCTTGGCCAAGCAAGTGCATATTAAGGTCTAGTCTTATTCCATAACACTTAACACTATTGTGAACTCATCCAAAAACACCATTATACTCTAGATCATAATTCAATAACCTAAGCTAACAAAAAATAATCATTTATAGGAATTTATCCACTCGTACGCCACTTTTCTAAAGATATATTTTAACTTAGTCCAAACTAGCCTAATCAAGACTAGTTTTGGTATTTTAGCCACTGTTCCCTCTTAAATCTTTTAACATTACCCCAAAACCTTCACATCACATCTTTAGATCCAACACCAAATAAAAATTTAAAATTTTAGTACTTTATATCATCAAAAGGCCACCCACCTCCATTATATTTGGTATCAGAGCGAATCTAGGAAAGAACTAGTTTTGTCAGAGCATTTGGAAATCTAAGATAAAATTCTTTGAGTTGGACTTATCTCCATAAGATTTTGAGTAACTCCAAAAGTTTTGAATTTAGTTGATTTCTTCTAATTGTAGATTTATTTTCTTTTAATAGCATGAACATCTAGTTTATTTCATGCAAAATTATGGTGCAAGCATGAAGTCTAATGAGTGAGCTACACCATAAAGCAAGACTTACATCCCTTGTGTGATCCTATACATAAAATTATTTCTTGAGAAAATTTTTTTTAAGGGAGTGCTCCACTTAAAGAAAATACAACCTTACCACGATGCAATCAAAATATTAAGTTTTATGCTTTACTTTTTAGGTGAACTAGCTGCTCATTATGTCAAAACTTGAAGAGCTTTGCCATATTAGGAACTTAAGGTTTGTAGACTCAGGCAAATTACAATTCAAATTTAATTCTTACGAGTGTATGTGTATAAAATTTAGTGTATTTGAAGCTAAAAAGAGCTTTCTTAAGAAAGACTTAAACTGCATAAGGAGAACTTAAAATGCAAGTGGTCTTTGTACCCCTACTCACCTAAACCTTATTATAGTTAAAGATTCACTTTATTTTTGTATATATGACATGCCTAAAATATGTTAATTTTATTTGCACATTTAATGTCTATTTTTAATGATATTACGCTATAATAAAAGGTATTTTTGATGTTTTTGGTTGTAGGTACACTATATGGAGCAAATGGAATGAAAATGGAGCAAATTGGAGTTAAATGAAGCAAAAAGGCCAATGTTGATCTGGCGCCTAGGCACCTAGGAGCCAACATACAGAGAGCCTGGTGCCTAGGCGCAAGAGCCAGATATCTAGAAGATCCATTGAACGTGGAAGAATTTTGAAGAGGTTCTTGTAAAAACTCTTTGGGATTTTGAGAGCTCTATTTAATGAGACTTCTAGAGATTCAAAGGAGAATTTGTTGAAGGAGGAAAAAGGGGTCTTTTGTAGAGAAGTGGATTCTTCCTAGAGAGGAGAAAGTTATGGAGGCTTGCTTAGACTTAGAGGAGAAGAGGAGAAGTGAGAGACATCTTCTTTACTACAACTATAAGTAAGTTTGAGTGGAATTGTAAGGAGAGTACGTGATTCAAAGGAACAAGAAGGATTGCTTAGGAAGGAGTTCAAAGATAAGTTGTGTGCTTTCTTTATTTTTACTTAGTATTGTCGTGTAAAATTTTATTTATCTATAAATTCATGTGTTGTTGTCTCTTCCCCATGAGATCTAAGTAGTTTCGTTTCTCTTTCTCCATACAATGAGGAGTAATTATGTGTAAGAATGTAGTTTTGTAGAAGTGCTTTCAAAATTCCATAAATTATGGTGATTCAAACTCTGTGTTTAATTTACTTATTGATTTGACCAATTGATTTGTTAAAAACTGTCGTAAAACATAGTGACCCAAAATGGGCTATGTTCTAACATTGTAAGAATCACATTTAGCCTCGTGGATGAGAATGTAGTCCCTGAGGTTAAGTGCAAATAAAAAGAGAAATATGTTTTGATGGGTGTAGAATTAGAGATTTTGGGGTAACATACTAAAATCCCCAATTTGGTCAAGATGTTAGAAACTAAAGTGAGATGTTAGCCCTCAGTTGAGGGGAAGTGGAAACTCTAAAGTGAGAGCTAGTATCTTCCCAGCCTAACCATAAGTTTAGAGACCAAATTCTGGATTAGCCAATGTTCTTTATGCACACGACAGAGGGTAAAGAATAGAATTGATCCTATTTGACACAATACCTTAATTATATTTAAAATTTATATTTAAAATTATTTTTCTAAAATTATTTTTCTACACTAATTATAAGCTCATTGCAAGGGGAAAGATGTTTTATACAAATTTGAACTTTTTTTACATTGTTAGTTTAGAGTAGTGGTAAATTTACATTTTAAAACCTTTTTAGATTGTCCTACATTTACATTTTGCATTTGTTTAGTGATACACCTAAAATACATATCATTTATTTGCACATATTTGTACCTATTTTTGAGATATTGCGCTTTAATGGAAGGTATTTGAGTGTTTTTCTTTCAGGTACAATCAAATGGATGGTCAAAGAGTGAAAAATGATCAAATTTTGAGCAAAAATGAAGAAGATGTGGAAAACAACTGTGGAACCAAAACACCCATAACTAACGCTTAAGCGCTAGTAAAACCGAGAAGGTCGCGCCTAAGCGCCAAGTACCTCGCACTTAAGCGCCAGAGGTAGTTACTTGGTGATTCAATGAATTTGGATGAATTTTTGAAGAGGTGCTTGAAGAAACTCTTGGTGAAAACATGGGGAATGGTTAGTGGACACAAAAATACATTAAATTGGATTTTGAAAGGAGGCAACTCTTGAAAGATTCATTGAATGTGGACACATTTCAAAGAGACACCAAGACATCTTTGAAAAATTATAAAAGAAGTCTTGGATTGAATTGAAGAGGACTCACCGCCCCCCTTCTAGCACCGCCGACACCTCTCTCTCTTAAATTAATTAGGATATATTTTTTAGAGAGAAGAGAGAGGAGTTGTAATGTGTGAGTAGAGAGTATTGTAAGAGAAAAGAAAAGAAGAGATTCAAAGAAACTTCAAGAGTTTGGTGGAGAGGATTTGAGATAAGATTTTATCTTTGTGACTACATTTGGTTTTAATTTAAACTTTTAGTTTGTTTGCATGATTTCTACTTTCAAACTTAAGAGTGGTTGTGTTTTCTTCATGAATTCTAAGCAGTTTTCTTTATCTTTTTTCTTAAAATGATAAGTGATTAAGTATTGGATGGAAGTTGTGTGAAGTATTAATCTTTAATATTGGAATAAGTAGTGATGATTTTAAATCTTGTACTTCATTTACTTTTTGATTTGACCAATTAATATGTTAATATTTGTTATGAGAACATGTAAGATCTGAGATAGTATTGTCTCAATCAACTAGTGGTAAGAATCACATGAGATTGTATGGATGAGAATGTAATTCATATGATTGAGTGCAAATAAATAGGGAAATAAAATTTGAAGTGTGTAGAATTAGAGAACTTTAGAGTGACAGGCTAAAACCCCCAATTTGGTTTATATTTTCAGGATTTAAAACGAGATGTGAGCCCCCAGGTGGAAGGAGAAGAGGGAAATCTAGAGTAAGAGCTAGTATCTTTCTTACCTAGCACATGTTCAAGACTGTCAAACTTTAAATTAGTCAATATTCTTTATAGCTTCTCTAGTAAGAGTAAATAATTTTATTGCTCTTATTTGACACAACATAATTTGAATAATTTCATAATATAATTCCTATACTTATTTTTTATTCATGATAAGGAAAAAGATATTCTATTTATATTGTTTTCATCTTACAAATATCTAGTTAAATTTAGTTAGTTGTTTACTTTATTTTCAATTATAAAAAAAATTACCAAAAAGAATCGAACTTTCATTCTTATTATAACATCTATACTTTAAGTAAGAATATTTTGAAAAAGTAGAATTTGTTATTAAATTTCTTCTGATTTAGTTACACATTGTATTTATCCCTGTGGGTTAGATATTCATGGCTTAATAAAAAAGTCTTATATTACTTTATAAAGATAAATATAATTGCATAATATCCCATATTTAAATATAATAATTACATTCTTATTTACTTCAAAGTTAAGTTTTTGGCGTCGTTGCAAAGTAAGAAATATAAGTAAAAAAAAATAAGAATAAAATCACATACATCGTATTGTCATATATGATCAAGATCACTTAATATACTTAGCATTCATTTTAATTCTATAGGATTAGATGTTACACAAAAACTTGCAATGATTTCCCACACAAGTTTATGTCAATTTAAAGAAGGTTTCATTAAAGTCAATTTTATAAGAATTTTGGTTATCTCTGTGGGATCGATAATGAGGTTTTTTGAAATTCTACATTATTTGAAATGATACGTATACTTACACAGTAACTCTAGTGTGTAAACAATTTTTATCATCTTTATATATTATTTAATTGTGTACACTAGCCGGTGAATATAACTTGGGTCAAGCTTTTGGCCATATTTCTGAACTTAACTAATTGTGTAATTGCGGGTGGAGTCACATTTTTGGCGACGTTGCCCAGGATTACAACAAACCTTTTTGACTTATGAAATTATTTATTTTTAATTGTAGAAATATTTTAGAAAAACTGTAGTGATGTTTATATACATGTGCTTATGTGTGTATTTAAAAATATATTAAAAAACTATGTATTTACTGTTTTAGTTATTGTGTTTTGTTTGTTTTATTATTTATCTTTAAATGTGTATGTGTAGTGCATGATCTAAAGATTTATTACCTTAATATTCTTAGTTAGAGTGAACTATTAGAAAAGTTTGAAAACAAAATCAAATTTACAATTTATAAGAAATGACAAAAACTTTATATAATAATTTAGAAAATCAAATTGATGAGCATGTACCAAAGTCATTAAGAGATTATGCTAACCCTACGGTAGATAAAATTCATAGAAGTATACAAACTTTTATCGTAGAAGCTAATACATTTGAATTAAAACCTGCTATCATTCAGATGGTACAAAATAACTAGTTTGAGGGAACTCCATCTGAAGATCCTAACTTACATCTTGCAAGTTTTCTAGAACTTTGTGCCACATTTTAGTATAATGGTGTCTCTAATGATGCTGTTAGACTTAGGTTTTTTTTATTTTTCCTTAAGAGATAAATATAAAATGTGGTTAAACTCATTAGGATTTGGATTTATTAAAACTTAGAGTGACCAAGCACTGAAATTCATGGCTAAGTATTTTCCATTTTCAATGACTGCTAAGCTTAGAAATGATATTACATCTTTTTTTTCCATTTGAAGGGGGATCAATATACGAGGCTTGGGAGAGTTTTAAAGAACTTCTTAGAAAGTTTCCACATCATTCTTTGTTTGATTGGTTAATTAAATTTTTTTTAATTGGTTAGTAGGACCACTTAGATCTATTATTGATGCTGCTTCTGGCGGATGATTAAGGTCTAAACTCTTTGATGAAGCATATTCTTTAATTGAAGAAATGTCTACCAATAATTTTCAATGACCTTTTGAATGGGTAAATACTAAAAGACTAGCCAGTGTTCATGATTGTAACGTTATTTCTATGTTAACATCTCAAGTTGCTGCAATATCAGGAAAGTTAGATCAATTAGGAATGAATTTATCTCAAACATCTCAAGTGATTGAGGAAAATTCATTAGGACAAGTGATTAATTCCAACATTCCTACATTTTAGAATTTGAATGCAATTAACAATAAACCTAATAACCCTTATTCTAAGTATTACAACCAATGTTGGAAAAACCACCCAAACTTTATATGAAATAATAATTCTAATGGTGCTAATTAGCAATGAGGAAACAATCAAGAGAACCATTAGGAAACTGGAACATTCAGAGTAATACTAACTATAGACCAACTTATCTCCTGCAGTAACCAACAAATTAAAGAGAAGAAGTTGTATATAGAAAAACTGGTGTTACATATAGGTAATCAATTATAAAGTCAAGGAGCAACAATTAGAAATATGAAAAATCAACTTAGACAAATTCTTAACTCCGTTAGTAATAAGCCTCAGGGAAGTCTTCCTAGTAATACTAAAATTAATCTTAAAGACTAGAATAAAGAACAAGTTAAAGCTATCCAATTAAGAAGTGGAAGGGAATTGGAGATGAGAGTTCAAAAAGAGATTGAATTTGAGAAAGAGAGAAAATAAATTGAAAAGTTTGATAAAGATATTCTTCAAGTTCTAGAAAAACCTATTTCTCCAATGAAGATCAATTTAAAATAACCAACACCTCCATTTCCTCAAAGACTTTGTTAATAGAAATTGGATAAAAAATATTCAAAGTTTCTGGAAATATTTAAGAAGTTAAATATTAATATTTCATTTGTTAAAACTTTGGAACAGATGCTAAGCTATGTAAAATTTATGAAGGTTATTTCTAAAAAGAAAAGGAAGTTTATAAACAATAAGACAGTTTCACTTAGTGAAGAGTGTAACACAATAATTCAGAAGAAGCTTCCTTAGAAACTAAAAAATCCTGATAGCTTCACCATTCCATGTGTAATATGAGATAAATTTTATGGGAAAGCTCTATGTGATCTAGAGGCTAGTATTAACCTTATGCCTCTATCCATTTTTCAAAGGTTATGCTTAGGAGAGATCTCTCCCACTTTTGTAACTCTTCAGTTAGTTGATTGATCAATTACTTACCCAAATGAGATTATAGAAGATGTGTTAGTAAAAGTGAATAAAGTCTCCAGTTGATTTCATTGTACTAGATATGAAGGAAGATAAAAAAAGCTCACTCATTTTAGGGAGACCTTTTCTTCCTACTAGAAAAGCTATGATAGATGTGCAAAGAGGTGAGTTAACCATTTGAGTCAATGATTAGGAAGTGAAATTTATATATCAAAAGTAATGAAATATCTAGCAAAGGGAAGAGAGGATGAATGTTTTAGAATAGAACTTATCAATCATCTAAGTAGCAGTCATTTTAAGGAACATTATGAAGATATGGAAAAATAAAAATTTGAGAATAAAGAAGATATTGATCTAAAAGACGAAATAATTGAAAAGATTAATGAGGATGCAATTTATGTTCAAGAAAATTTTGAGTTGTTGGACAAGATTGAAATAGTAAATCTTTCAGTCCTTCAATTGAGAAACCTCCTGAACTAGAGATGAAAGTTCTACCTATGCATTTAAAGTATGCTTTTCTAGGGAACTCATTTACATTACCTGTTATAAGATCCTCAGACCTGGCTGAAGATCAAGAACAAAAATTAATGGAAATTTTAAAAATTATAAGAAAGCTTTTAAATGGATGATAGCTGACATTAAAGGAATCAGTAATTCAAGTTGTACGAGAATCATACGCCGAGGGCTGATCCTCAAAGGAGACTGATACAACTAAAATATATAGTGATTTTATACACATTTTTATACCTATTTTTGAGATATTATGCTTTAATAAAAGGTATTTGTGTGTTTCTTTTAGGTACAATCAAGTGGATGGAAAATGATAGAAGAAGTGAAAATGGGTCAAATTTGGAGCAAAAATGATGAAGGTGCAAAAATGAACTGGGGCGCCTAAGTGCCCAACACTAGTGCCTATGCGCAAGAGAGTCACGCCTAAGCGTCAGGTACCCCGCGCTTAAGTGCCAGAAGTAGTTATTTGATGATTTATTTAATTTAGATGAATTTTTGAAGAGGTGTTTGAAACAAACCTTGGTAAAAAACATGGGAAATAATCCATGGACATGAAAAATCATTCAATTGGCTTTTGAAAGGAGGAACTTCTAGAAGATTCATTAAATGGAGACACATTTTGAAGAGAAACCAATGCACCTTTTGGATTTTTTTTGGATTTTTATTAAATAAGACTTGGATCATCAAAGGAGGAGGCCAGCCATTAGACATCCATAGCCATCATTCATCCAAGGACCCCCGCCGCTGCCGCCGGTCATTTTCTTTTTATTTTGAGTATTAGTTTGTATTGTGAGTGAAGGAAGAGAATTCAAAGGAACTTCAAGAATTTGGAGGAGAAGATTTGAGATAATGTTTATCTTTATGTCTATACTTGATTTTAATTTAGATTTCTTGTTTGTGTGCATGATTTCTACTTTTAAACTCATGTTTTTCTACTTTTAAACTCATGTTTTAAACTCATGTTTGGTTGTGTTTTCTTCATGGATTATGAGTAGTTTTCTTTATATTTTTTCTTAAAATGATAAGTGATTAAGTATTTAAAGGAAGTTGTGTTAGGTATTAGACTTCAATGTTGGAAGAATTTGTGATGATTTGAAATCTTGTATTTCATTTACTTCTTAATTTGGCTAATTAAAAAGTTAATACCTGTTTTGAGAGCATGTAAGATTCGAGATGATATTATCTCATTCAACAAATTGTTAGAATCACATATTAATTTTATAAATGAGAATGTAGTTCATGGGTTTGAGTGCAAATAAATAGAGAAATAAACTTTTCAAGAAATAAACTTTTCAACTTTTCAAAGGTGTAGAATTAAAGGACTTTAGAGTGACAGGCTAAAGCCCCTGATTTGATTTATGATTTTAGGTTTTGATATGAGATGTTAGCCCCCAGGTGAAGGGAGAAGAGGAAACTCTCGAGTGATAACTAGTATCTTCTCTATCTAACCGGTCTTCAAGACTATTCAAACTATAGATTAGCTAATGTTCTTTATAACTTCTCTAGTAAGGGTGAAAAAATATTATTGCCCCTATTTGACACAAAACATTTAACATACTTTCATAACATAATACTTCTATTTCTAGAGCAACTGTTACTTAATCTTCAACCACTCTAGAAGATCGTCACAGTGATTATTAGGCTTTGACACATGACATAGCATATCTTCAAGGCAAAGTGAATGACATTGATTTTAAAGTTGATCATGTCCAGGTTTTTTAAAGTTGATCATGTCCAGGGATACTTGAAACTCAAACATGACTATGATATGAGTTTGAATGCATCTCTGGTGAGTTTTCTGCAAGGAGATCATAATTTTTAGTTTCCACCAAGTCCTCCATTTCTAGACTATCACCGAGAAGACTATATGGAAGGGAAGGATGAAGATGATTAGTATCTTTGTTTTGTTTATTGTATGTTTTGTTTCCTTAGTTGTGATGGATCTTTTGAACTATTAGCTATAGTAATTATTGTTGTGGATTTGTCACTGTTTGTTGCTTATCTTGCTTATTGTTTTGTTACTGCACTACTGATTGTTCTATTGATACTACTATTATTATATATGTTTGTTAGATTTAGAAAACGCATGTACTTAGCAATAGCTTTTTGTTTTTTACATGTTAGTTAAGCTCTACTACTGCTGTATACCTGCATATTTCATGTTAAACCCTTTTTTTACAAAAATTGTTTTTAAAATTTTCTTCTTGCTTATTTATCCTTTATGTTATAAATGTTTTAACCTATTAAGAAAAATTTATGTTTGGGGAAGGGAGAAAAACTTTTGAAAAACATAATTTTATTTGTCCTTAAGAAAATTTATTCAAAGAAAATATCTTTATAAAAGTAATATGGGGTATATGATATTATTTTTGGAGAACTTTATTTTTTTGATTCTATAGATGTTGTACTGAACCACCGATAGTTGCCGACCGAGGACAACCGATTCAAGCACCTTGAGTCAGAAAGAATTCCCTCTCTCCTTTTTATATAAACATAGGGTCGACCTGTTCATGATGCCAAAGTCATCACTGGACCCCCTTAGGAATTGGAACTTCCAATCCTGTATCGTGTTCTCTAAATTAATATGGTGAAACTTGCAAATCAAGCTAAAGTCCACATACCTGTCCGTATCTACTCTAAGGAGAACATGTACGAGAACAGATCCTGCAACCAAGGAATTTTCATTCAACATTAGTAAATTCTGTAAGCCATAACAATCGTAATGGAGGTTGGCTTAAATTGAGCCTAGACAACTCCATTATGGTTCAAAATTACCTAAAGATCTATGCAGAAAGAAAGCCGAACTCCCTATCAAAATTTAAAATTATATTTCTTTTTCCTCTTTTCTTCTGTCCGGACACAGGAGATCAAGCTATCCACCCAAACTTCCTTCATTTCACTTCGGTGGGTCACTGTATTTGCGTAAAGGACTATCAATTTTTCCTTAAATTTTGATATAACTGTCTCTCTCTGAAGGCCCTACCCTTAGGCGAAGGAGATCACAAATTCATTTATATGATTACACAATGACTCATGGGAGCTTTTCACACCATCTGTCTCCTCTCAGTGTCAATGGGGGAGAGGTGGATTCTCCTGCACCCCTTTAGTCAGTGAAGAAACAGAAGGTCCAACAGGCGCCTTTCGCATAGTAAGTTGCCTGGTCCCCATGTGCAGGGAATTGATGATCTCCAAGTCTTATCTTCAACCTCAAAATTGGTATCATTGAAACATATAGAAAAGCCAAAAAATGAAGAAAATTAAAATTACTGATCGATCTCTGTGTCTCTGACGTTTGTAGACTCTTCCCAACAAGTGGTAGAGCATGACCTTGGATAGCCTCACCAACTAAAGACTTAGGTAAGGCACCTTCTGATGACAAATGTGCATAGTCGCTTTATCCTGCCTTTGTTCTTCGAGAAGTAACTAAGCTGGTCACTAGCGGAGTGGATCAGGAGCCAAGGCAGATGCATTATTAATGCACACTCCTCACTTATACAATCATTTATAAGTCAGAGGACTCTACAATCTCCTATACTTACTCTTTTTTTTTCCCATTATTGTTTTGCTAACTAGATCCCTTAGGCCTACTACCTCCAACCAGCCCTTTGGCACCAATTGGTCGCTCATCATCCTCCAGCCCATTTTTAGTCAACCGACCCTCTTTCGCATGTTTTTTCCTTGAGACCGATCAAGAACTCTTTAGCTTTCGCTTTTTTCGCCCATTAAAGGATGAATTTATTAGGTTGGAAGCCCGTGACCTTCAACTAGGCCTCCTCGTTCATAGGTTTTTTGATTCTCGACTTTCTCGTCCTCTGCTAAAAATGACTAAAAGGGAGGACTTGGGAAATGAAGAAAAACAGTGAACGTGCTCTATTTATAGAGATTAATGACACAAAAATCCGGGAAGTACAATTATGGGAAGTATTTATAGCGAAATAAGTAAACAACTATTTTATTTAGTTCTCTTATTTTTATTGCAGTTGTCATTTTCAATGAAGATAATCAGAGGACTAAATATGTACATATAAAATATGACTACACAAATCTTGAGGAAAATCCAGCAGATTACACAAAGAATATATCGAAGGACCGTATCTTCACCGTCGAAAGTTTGTGTCATTAAGCATAATTTCTATCAGTAGGATTATGGGCAGACCAAATGAAAGTAGGTTCGAACCAAGGAGCGCCGCACACCTTAACTGATGAAAATTCAACTAATGTTAGATGAACAATCGCTCGAAGATACTCCCTCTTGACCTTCTATGAAATTCACTTGTCTGAAGGAAGGCTACCCATCAAATTATGGAGATGCAACCTCTGCCTGATGAAACAAACCTTTTCTGACAAAAAATGATCTCTCTAAAGGGTTCCTTTAGTAAAGCCAGCCAAAGATTTATGGTCATCCGAAAGACTTTTAGTAGCCAAGCGATGATCAAGCAATCAAGTTGGACAATTACAAATATGAAAGTGTCAGTAGCAGTCAGAAACATGAAACGATGCCAACAACAGTTACTAGAGTCAAAAGTTACCAGGATCAATTAGACATACGTAAGGATGTAATGACTAATAAATCACTTGTAATGTTACCAGACATCCCCTATAACATATAATAGGAGGTCATTTCTTCATAAAGGACTACTGGATCTATTCACAGAGAATTAGTACTATTTATTACTTACTCTATCACTTTTCCTCTCTATTTTGTATCATACCTCTCATCCGACCAACGCCTTATCTCTTAGGCGTGACACGAAAGACACACACACACACACACACACACACACACATACACACACATATATATATTCAAAACATGGCCAGAGGCTATGATACAAGCCCCTAGCCACCCTCATGCACCTAACCACTCGATTTCACACTACAAGGCAGATGCACTCAAGCGGGATCGAACCTGTGACCTAAAGAGACTTACATTAGGCTGCATTATCAAAGAGTCATCTATATATCTCTAATGTGCCTAATAATTTGAGTAATATCTTTTTAAGATCAACCGTGTGTAAGAGAATATTCAAAATCCCGACAAGAAAGGATTTATGTCATGAATGCCAACTAACATGTGAAGATAAGGCTAACACAGAAATCTGACACCTCATGATCGGCAAGTTAAATCAAGAGACGTATGACCAATGAGAGAACTTTTGACCCCACTTTTCCGTTCATAAAGCAAATCTAAAACTTCTTAAAAATATTCTGAATATTAAAAAAAATTATTTTAAGAAATCATAAATAACTATAACACTCTCAAAGCATGGAAAAATTATTTCATACGGATCAGACATCGCACGCAGCTTGCGGTGCGGCGTCCAATCCGGACCATAAATCACCTGATCTATGGTCCGGATGTATTTCGGTGGACTACACCTAAAATTAAAAAAAAAAAACGGAAATAATCCTAACCGTAGATCACCGTGATCTACGGCAAGGATCGGACACCGCACACAATAATTCCTCCAAAGCATGACAGTAAATAACTAAAACACTCATGACGGTAAATAACTATTACACTCTCCAAGACATGACGATAAATATGTTACTTAACATCCAAATTAATAATAATTAAACGGAGTTATACAAACAGTTTCTTAGAAAACAAAATAAAGAAACTCATCTCGAGAGCAGCTTAATTGAGCTCCACGTGTCGAACTACGAGAATACGATAATTACACCATATTTAATAGAAGAAATACATATAACAAATGCGAAATCCTGAATTATTAGGGTTTGTTTGCCATCGTTTTTATTTTTTATATTTTATTTTTATTTTAAAAATATGTTTATTTTTTGCATATTATTCTATTTTTTAAAATAAATTTATTAATATTTAAGATCATTTAAAATATTTTAAAAAAATTTTAAACATTTTCAAAACAGTTAAATATGTTACAGCATTTTAAATATATTTTATTTCAAATAAAAAATCGATAAATAAATAAAAATAAAAATAAAATTAAAAGTAAAATCAACATCAAATGTAGGAATTATAAACTCTATAGAAAACATAGTTTGCCTGTATGGTCGTTTAAGATCATTTTTATTTTTTATATTATATTTTATTTTATTTATAATTTAATTCAGGTTAAATCATGTTCAACTGAACTAATTATTTAAAAAAAATTAAAATTAAAAAAAAATTATTTAATTATATTGAATATTTTTAAAAATAATTTTGTTTACATGTTAAAATAAAAATATATAAAAATTATATCAACTATATATTTTCTTAAAAAAAATGGAAATAAAAAATAACAAATAAAAATTAAAAAAAATCGCGGCTGCATTACAGCTAGATTAGCTTTTGCATCCGTCCAAAAATAAAAATAAAAAATAAAAATAAAATAAAATAAAACCCTTTCTTTTATCTTTTCTTGAGTGCAGGCTGGCTTTATCTATTTAAAACCCGGGCATTGTTAAAAGACATGCTCCTTTATTCACATTTTAATTCACTGGATAATATCAAGCTTTAATAAGCTTTCGGGAGCTGAGAAAGGGGACGATAAAGGGAAAAAGAATGTTTTCATATTCCTAAAAGATACCTTCAAAAATATATTAATGTGTATATCTTGTGTATATATATATATATATATAGGATATACAAACATAGATATAGATACATATATATATATATATATATAGATATACATACATATACATACATACATACATACATACATACATACATACATACATACATACATACATACATACATACATACATACATACATACATACATACATACATACATACATACATACATACATACATACATACATACATACATACATACATACATACATACATACATACATACATACATACATACATACATACATACATACATACATACATACATACATACATACACATACATATATACATATATATACATACATACATACCTTAGGTTTGAGGTTCTTTATTTTTTATTTTATTTTATTTACATGCATATTCCAAGATTTATTATACTATACTGTGATTTAAATGAGTTTGCTCATTGTAGGATATTAGAATTTTAAAGTTTAGTTGACTACCTCATCTGACTAAATAGACTACGGTCCAAGACAACCCGAGATAACAAAATTATGGGATTTTCATGTGGTTCATCATCATTCCCCAACCAAATGCTCTTAAGCATATAGTGATAGATTTTGGCAAATTTCACAATACAAAACTTTAATTTATGCTAATGTACATCGAGTAATTAACGCCTTAAAGACTAGCATTAATCGAGAGTGATCTCCTGAGGGGAATTAACCATGTTGTATGGGCCTATGGGAAACCTCAATCCTTATATTAAAAAATAATGTCATAATAAAAGGAGGGTGAATTCTTTAGGTAGAGTCTTATCTTCAATTTAAGGTGTTCTCTAAGAATTTGACCTGAAACATCAAAATAACATTCACATCCTATTTTGACATGGACCGAGGTAACAAATTTATGGAGCCAAAGAGACACTATAAAGAATTAGAATGATCTATGTGATGGTGGAAACCAAGATTTGTAAGAAATGTAGTTTGATATTCAAAACCACATCATCATTGTCATGAAATTTATTTATACAATATATGCCTAGGTTGTATATTGGAGAGCCAATTTTTTCGTGTATTTTCTTTTTTAAAAGTATTTTAGAGACAAATAGATTAAAGAAAAGTATATTTGTTGAGTGTTGGAATATTCGTGATGGTAGATTTATAATTTAGCGTCTTAGTGTTACACGAAGATCTAACGCACACACATAGATTAAAGAAAAGTAGTTGGAGGAGATACAATGATTTTTTATGTGGATATTTCCTGAAAGGAAAAAATTCATTGGGCTTAGCCCTGTTAAATTAATTCATTATGTATTTCACGATAGGGACAAATGAGGTTACAATCTTACAATGGAAATTACACTTGTTTTTATTCAACACAAACAAAATATAAGTATTAGACACAACAATCATACTTTGACTACAAAAGTTGCAATCAGTGCTTGACGACAGCAAATGACGATGGCCACCATTGGCCGATGAGCGGTGGTCAACAACGGTTGACACAACGGAGGCCGATGGTTACTCACTATGTCTTTTGTCCAAAACAGAATATAGTATTCCACTTCTTCTTCACTTCTCCTCTTCCACCAAGTGAAAAGAGGGGTCAACTTATAGCCTTTACTGAGGAGCATTTTGGTCTTTTGTTGTGTAACTTCTCTAACCACTTAATCATACAGTCCATGATGATCTACATTCATCATTAGTGATATTTTAAGGATTTGAGTGGACCTCTTAATTTAATGATTCGGGGCACTTTATATTCCTTTCATCATGACGCTCAATTCGATTATAAATATATAAAGTTTTGATTTTATATAACCATTCAATTGATTGTCTAAAATCTCCGATTGTGCTTCAACTACTTAATCATGGCATGATTGGACCCGGATTGAACAGATTTGGATGTCATTGGGTTCATCTCATCGAGGCAGACAATTTGACTATAAAAAAATTGAAAATTGAAGCCTGGATGATCTTAATGCATTGAGGTTTGTGCTCGATAAAAATTTGTGGATGGCACATGATTATCTATATTATGTCTCTCACATTAAAAAATGTATGACCAGAACATGTACATAGATTTATCAATATCCTATGTCATTACAATTTTTACTTAATGATGAACTTATAAACCACGCTTCCCAACTTAGAACAAAAAATTTACGTATTCCATTTGCATGGGGACTTTATCTTCATAGATTTTAAAGTTATTTGGTAGGTCTAATCAGTTGTCCCTTCTAGATGAAGTTGTAAGGCCATAAATAAAAGAGCATAGAACATATTTGGTACTTCTTATGTCGTTGATAAAGTTCAAAGTGCACATCACATCATGCTTCTTCTCATTAAATTTAGATAATGTATCATATATGTATTGTATGCTTTGTCATTAACATAAATCTTGAATCAAGACTAGATTCCTTTAGCGTTGCAGAGGTTTTCACTTTTTGCAATTTATCCAATGATATACTCACTATTAATGTTTTCTTAATAAAAATTAACAAATGCCTTCAACATATATGCACATGTGCTAGCTCGATACATCCTCATGATAAATTGATGTTGTCTCTCACGTTATGAATTATATATCCCATAAGCATGTTACATTCGCAAGCTTGTTATGTCTTATCCATCTAATACCCCTTAGTAAGCTATGTGTTCTTCAAGTACATTCATACAAGATTAATAATCTTAATTGTTGGTGACATTTTTGTTCTCCGGTCCTACCACTACTGACAAGATTCCTCGAACGTAGTTTTACCTATTATGGTGAGTGGTAAATAGAAGTTGAAACCTACCCATGATCAGCACCCGGTCTCCAAGGCTCTTTCTTTATGCCACCAGCAAATGTGTGTGCACCAGATGACTAGTGAAATATCAACATATCACCATAATATCATTATACAGCTTCACAACTCTTGGATGCCTCTAATCAATAGTGGGTCCCAACATTGGGATTTGACCAGACACTGCGACATTGTTGGACCTTGTCATTATGGTGCTTCTTCAAATCTACAATAATGGAAGTCACTCGCAGTAAATGACAGATCAAATGAAACATTAAAAATATTTGGTTGGTGCCCCAACACAACATCTACTCACTTTGATGTCACTCCTATTATAAATACATAGTCAAGGCGCTCTAGAAATTTTCGTTCGTCCTTAGGTTTCCATGAAGTTTAATCTTTTTAAAGCATTGATCTCTACCACCTCAGAAGAATGTCGCTCTGCTAGTGTGTCAGATCAATGAGGACAGTAGGTGGTTGCCTGATGTTATGACCCCTCAAGTAGTGAGTTGAGTGAAGAAAGCTTCCAAGAGGCCTCTCTTATGCAAGGTATGGTCATATGCTATGGGAACCTAGGCAAGTATGTCCGACTAGCACGTCTGGTCGAATCATATTGTCACTACCCTCTATCCCAATATCTTCAGATGTTGCATGCCAGTGTGAACAACACTAGCCAAAAGGTCAAAGCTCTTAAAGAGTAGTTGGTCTCTCTCAAGGATTGGTTGAGCCACATTGTGTGATAGTCGTATTTACTCAATGAATGGCTCATGGAAACCTTTGAATAGTAGAAGGAATGACTTTTCATTCTCGTAGCAAACTCTGTGTGAAGGGAGAGACAAGTGGAATGATGAATATCACACTAGGCAAGTGGCTAAGTGGAATGAAGAATATCTCACAAGGCAAGTGGCTAAGTGACCCTTAGCCTATTTTCGTTTGTTTTTCTCTCTTTTATTTTAAAAGGAGTCGCCAGCTTGTCGATCGTCGTATACTTCCCCCATTCGAATAAATCTCCCTTCCGAACCAGATATGTGATTCAAAGAGGAGAGAAAACGAATAAGAAGGGACATACGAAAAAGCGACAAACAAGAGAAAACACAAAACGTGGAGAGCCTACGTGCGGTAAACCTCGCAAGGATAGGTTAAGAGTGTCCGTCCAAACATGATCGGGCGAAAGCACCTTAAATCGATATCCACGAAAGAATACCTACGTAGACTACCCATAACCAGAGATTCAGGTGTAGGTGCCTGTTCTGGGGTCAAGAGCACTCCCAAGGGGACGTATCCCACTTGGTTAATTACATCTTGGGGGGTACCCAAGAATACTCTCGATAAAAG
>NW_018165322.1:193800-194063 GCF_001263595.1 Phalaenopsis equestris | reverse complement strand
AAATGGGCGGCAGCTCATCGGCATCGGGCCATCAAAAAGATATCAATGAGGTCAAGGAACGACAGGGCTCAAAGGGGCTCAACAAAAAGAAAGGTAGAATGATCCTAAAAGGTAGAGGTAACTGGGTCGGGGTACCACGGACCCGTCATACACAGCTACTAGGACCCTAAGTCTACCTGGTCGTGAAGGTAGTCGACCCAACACGTCCTGAAATCCCCGGTCAGCAATCCGTGAATTGCATCATCCACGGGAACCTCGGTAGC
>NW_018165322.1:191906-193319 GCF_001263595.1 Phalaenopsis equestris | reverse complement strand
AATATTTTAATCCTAAATTTTAATTATCTTGAATATTTTATTTAGGATTTTGTAGAAAATTATAATTTTAGGGTCTTTAATGAGCCTAGATTATATCGTGAAATCCCAGATCACAGAAAGAAACAAGAAAAACACATGCAAGTGCAAACATACAATATGATTCAAAAAGAGATGCAAAAAGCAAAAAAAACAAGTCAAATCAAAATAATTAACAGGCCGCTGCTATCCCAGAAAAGAAAAAGGCGGTCGGACTCCGCATATACATGCCCGGTCCTAATTCTATACATCAATATAAAATGCAGAATTAAGATACGGGGCACGAGCATCTGCTCCTGGTCCCCTCCACGTGGTTCCCGCGCTAAAAGCCTCGGAACCTGTGCCCGTATCTTATTTCTGTCACAGGACTCTCCTAGACTCTAAAAGTGCATAGGAAAATAAAAGACCCCATCCTGCACGAAAACAAGTGTCAGCGGGAAAGCTCACATGCAAATAGCGTATCATGAGTCATGCCTTAAAAGTGGGGGAGCTAATAGCACCTGCAAGCAAAAGGGCCAAAAATCATTATTTGCTCCCCCTGTAGCGGTACCTGTGTGTGTGAAAATAAATAGGCATGACTCCCTGCAGAAGAACGCCCTAACATACCACCACACATATGTAGCATGCAGTCACATCACAAGCACAATGCAGAAGAAAGATACCTGACTAGGGCAACCAATCCAGCAGAGAACAATAGTCAGGAATCAAAACATGCTAACGACCTCGCCTGGGTGACTTAAAGTTTAGATACTTAGATATGCGGCACCACCGCCTCTTGGTTTGGTGAGGAAATGTGGGGAATTTCACCCCGGATCACCGAGGGGGAAAATCTCCAGGACGTCGCGAAATAGGATAACTACCAAGCTTTTCCCATTTCGCAAACTCCTCCAGAATTTGCAAAGCGAGCAAGCTCCAAAGCTTCTCTCGCTTTGCCAAGTCCGACCTCCCAACTTCTCCAAGTAAAGTTGGGAAATCCAAAGCAAGGGGAGTGAGGGACTCCGACCCATCAGGAATTGTGCTAAGGCTCACAAGAAAGGGGGACACTTGGCTCTACGGAGATATGTGGGGGATTTGGCCACGTACAGGAAGTCCTAACCTAAAGGCGGGCTCTAGGAAATCCAACAATCCATCACGCAGGCACGTTGTCGTGCCGACCCACACCGGCGCACGTACCCCGTGTGGGCGATCGCACCCACACGCCTACGCCTAGCCTCCACTATTCCTGAGGCTGGCTATGAGGTAGAAAATCTCACCACCGTGACAGTTGTAGACGCATTTTCTTTACTCGCTCCAAGCTCGTCGACGTCCAATCCATGCTCCAGTGTGTCTCGTAGGGCGTGCATAAGACAACAAAAAGATGGGGGATGCAATGAGGGA
>NW_018165322.1:190612-190978 GCF_001263595.1 Phalaenopsis equestris | reverse complement strand
CACAGTCATACTCGTGTCAATCCCGATGACTTAACTCGCATTGCTCACCGGGATCAACCCGGCAAACAATGCTCGTTAAGGCATCGCGACCAACACGGGGTCACTCTCCTAATGAGCCTAGTTCGCTATCCATGCAAACATGCAAGTGCAAATGCGATCAGTCATGTGACAGAAGTGATGAGTGTACCGTGAGGCAGTGACTCAGGAAAAAGGTAGGCATGCCGTGGAGGCAGCGGCCCCAATAAATGAGTATGTCGTAGTGGCAGTGACCCAAAGAGTAGGCGTGTCGTAGAGGCAGCGGCCTGAAGGTGTGCCGAGGCGACAATGACCAAAGGGGATGGGCGTGTCCTGGCGACAGGGGGCCCG
>NW_018165322.1:188185-190486 GCF_001263595.1 Phalaenopsis equestris | reverse complement strand
AAATGCAAATGCAAATGCAAACACATATGGTGCGACATGCAAGCAGGCAAGCATGTGATGCAAAAGCAGACAAAAAAAAATGCAGGTGATCGGTCGATTTGGCCGTGGTGGTCGGTCGAACCAAAGTGATAGCTCACCGAGCGGGAGCGGCCGATCAGAGAGAAGTGAAATGCTCGCCCGACCGAGGCGGCTGGTCGGAGCAAAGTGAGATGCTCGTCGAGTCGGGGCGACCAGTCGGAGCGAGGTGAAATGCAATATGCACCAAGCAAAAAATGCAATATACAACAAACCAACATGCAGATAGCAAACCGGGCTCGTGCTAACGACCTCTCCTGGGTGACCTAAGGTTTAGAACCTTGGATATGCGGCACCGCCGCCTCTTGATTTGGTGAGGAAATGTTGGAAATTTCACCCCGAATCACCGAGGGGGGAAATCTCCACGACGTCGCGAAATAGGATAGCTACAAAGCTTTTCCCATTTTGCGAACTCCTCCAGAATTTGCAAAGAGAGCAAGCTACAAAGCTTCTCTCGCTTTGCCAAGTCCGACCTCCCAAATTCTCCAAGTAAAGTTGGGGAATCCAAAGCAAGGGGAGTGAGGGACTTCGACCCATCAGGAATTGTGCTAAGGCTCACAACAAAGGGGGACACTCGGCTCTACGGAGGGGTATTTGGCCACGCACAGGAAGTCCTAACCTAAAGGCTGGCTCTAGGAAATCCAACAATCCATCACGCAGGCACGTCGTCGCGCTGACCCACGCCGACGCACGTACCCCGTGTAGGCGATCACACCCACACTCCTAGACTCCACTATTCCTGAGGTTGGTTATGAGGTAGAAAATCTCACCACCGTGACGGTTGTAGACGCGTTTTCTTTGCTCGCTCCAAGCTCACCGACGTCCAATCCATGCTCCAGTGTGTCTCGTAGGACGTGCATAAGACAACAAAAAGATGGGGGATGCAATGAGGGCAAGATGTACGCGAAGTATATGAAAATAAGCATCAAATCATATGAAAATGAGGCTGAAACATATACCTTCGTAGGAGGGTCGCTCGATAACGGCGAAAGAGGAAACCCACGGGGACGCCGGCGGGAAGAAGTGTTGACGGAGGCCTTTCCACAAGGCGGGTGACCCTCATACCTCCCCGAACAACAATGTTGCTCGCTATGCGGCGACATCGAGGTACTCCGGCGAGGCGTCCGGTCACCTAAACGGAGTCGCCAATCTTGCGAATACTCTGGGATCCGCAAGTCACCTAAGCGAAGCGGACATCCTCCGTAAGTGAAATCGAAGCTCCGGACACATTAGTGGGTTCCGTTTCATCATCCGGGGCCATATAGACCACTTCGTCAAGCAATCGGGCCAATTTGAGCCAAAATTACGCGCGACGCACCACATAATATTTTTCGCCCCGATCGGAGTCATTTGATGTGCCAAATGCCGACCGACCTTCACCTAAGCAAAAACCATAGCCTAGCAGAATGAACCTGGCTACGTTCCCCTCAACACTTGCCGAAAAGGTCTCGGGTGGGTGTCTGAACTATCGGACGTCACAGACAGACCATAAATTATCCTGAGTCATGCAGGTGGACACCCTACACTCGTGACATCAAAAATTGATGCCAACAAAGGACCCCCAACAAGTGTGCTGCGCAGTCAAGGCACAGTGCACTTGTTGGAAGATGCTCAATTTTTGGTGAAGCCCAGGTTAGTAATGAAGCTACGTAGCCTAAGCGATCAAAAAGAGCCAAATACCCTAGGAAGGGAAAGCCAGGAGAGCCAAATCCACTTCTAGGAGGATGGGGAGGAATGCACATGGGACTTATATCCACCCCGACAATGAGTTCAGAGGCCGTAGAGGCATGACCCAGAAAAGTGGTTCAGAGGCCGTAGAGGCATGGCCACGCCCGGTAGGTTCAGGGGTCGTAGAGACATGACCTTCGAATGAGTTCAGGGGCCGTAAAGGCATAACCCAACATTGTGGTTCAGGGGCCGTAGAAGCATGAACTAGGGGTGAGTTCAGAGGTTATAGAGACGTGACTCAACTTGGTGGTTCAGGGGTTGCAGGGGCATGACCACACAACACTGATGGGTTAGACCCTCAAATGTCTGCGCTTCATTAATGAGGACTGTCGGGCTACACGTCACTCATGTATAAAAGGCAGGTTGGCTATGAAGCCGCCCGTCACTTTAATGAGGAATGTCATGGGGACTTATATCGCTCACTAAGCGGTAACAGGTTGACTAGATCGAGAAAGAATACCATAAATTTCACATCTGAGGACTAGTCTGCGTTGATCA
>NW_018165322.1:183701-184486 GCF_001263595.1 Phalaenopsis equestris | reverse complement strand
AAGGGAAGTGGTGAAAGAGTCCCCAAGCCGCCAAGCCTTTCTTCCAAAGGAAGGGCCGCCAGACCCATAGGGTCAACGCACGAAGCGTGAGAACAAGTGGGTGAAAAGTCCACGTACAAAAAGGCAAATCAACTTCCAAGGAAGGACCGCCGGACCCAGAGGGTTGACGCATGAAGCGTGAAAAGGTAGTAGGTGAAGAGCACACAAAGCTTCTAGGAGCCTTTCTTGTCAATTATAATTTTTTTTATTGACATTCAGATTTTTTTTTATATAGAGCATATCAAAATCTCTTTTTTTTATCCCGGGTTGAGACGCTATCGGGAATGATTTAAAATGACATACCAAATTGATCTGTATGAAGAGCTCTCATGTAGGCTTCCTAGAATAACCAGAGATACCATGCAAAATATGAGATTTTGCAAAATTTAGGTCCAGGTGGGATTTTCCTTAAGTACTTTTCCCTAGCCCTTGTCCTTTAATTCTTTTCACCCTTAGCCTAAGTAGGCCTCGTCATTCGTATCCGGGAGTCAAGGAAATGTTTTCATTTTGGAGATGTCATTAAATCCATTACTGATTTATCAGTCATCCCAATGTCACTGAAACAATTCTCTGAACATAATATCCTAAGGATCTTATCAGGAGAATTTTGAGATCAGAAAGTTCTTTATATTAAAGTTTCTGATTTTTCCACTCACCTCAAGCTTCTTCTCAGGAGTGTTGAGTGATGATTTTTTTTTCTTTTCTTTTTTGAAGCCTTTCACATTTTTTTTGTTTTCCTGAGAATG
>NW_018165322.1:181501-182045 GCF_001263595.1 Phalaenopsis equestris | reverse complement strand
CTCTGGATGCCCTTGCCTAATGTAGGGATAGGCGAGACCTCAGAGAACCTCAGAACGACGGGGGCTGGGACGATAATCAAACCAGCAAAAACATTTCCTCTTAAAGAGGAAGCTACACCTACGATCTTCTAAGTCAGAGAACTCGTAGTAGCGGTAACAACAAGTACTGCAGGGTAAGAATGAACTGCATCCTGAGGAGTAAAAACCTCCTAGAAATCCTACCTGGAGTATAGCCCACACAGCAGGACAAAAAAGAGAAACAATTCTCAGCCGACGGGACCTCTGTGCTAACCCATGCTGGAACCAAAACATGTCATGGCGGGGACCCAGTCCACACCACCAAAAAAAAAAAAACAAAAAGGTGATTCTCAACCGACAGGATTTAAGCATCGATCCTGGGCCGGAACCAAAATAAATCGTAGCGGGGACCCGGTCCACACCGCCAAGGGATAGTACCGTAAAAGGTAACTATAGCACTCTTAAATAATGCAACATCCGCAGGATGAAAATCCCCAAAAAATGGAAGGACTACAAAAGAGGCTAG
>NW_018165322.1:180529-181130 GCF_001263595.1 Phalaenopsis equestris | reverse complement strand
AGGAAAACAGGGGAACGGGTCTGAGGAAGACCGTCAGGTGCTACGGCGCGTCGCTATCGAGTGTCAACCTCTTTTTGCAAAAGAAGCAGGCACGATGCAAGCCACTGCAACAAAAAATAGCTCAATATACATGACTCCCCATTTAAGGGGGGCACGGAGCAAAACACCACAAAGAACGAAGGAACAACTCAACATGCACATCTCCCCTTTTAAGGAGGAGGGCACAGAGCAAACGCCTAAGAGGGAGTAAAAATGACTCAATATGCACGTCTCCCCTTTTAAGGGGGAGGGCACATAACAAATGCCTCAGAAGGCGTTGGAACAACTCAATATGCACATTTCCCCATTTAAGGGGGAGAGTAAACAACACCTCAGAGGGCGTAGGATCACGTAAGGTAATCCCACAAAAGTGCTCGAAGGAACTGAAAGGTATGACACCTTCAGAAGCACAGAAAACGCTCTGGGAGAAGGGAAAGGGTTCCCCTCGACGGTAACGATCGTACCCATCCTCTTGCTCTTCCGCATCGCGGGGCAAAAAGGGACAACAATCAGAAACAAGGAGAGGTCATGAAACCAATCATAAGGTACAACGACATCGATG
>NW_018165322.1:178831-180029 GCF_001263595.1 Phalaenopsis equestris | reverse complement strand
TGATTCAAAGAGGAGAGGAATCGAATAAAAAGGGACATAGGACAAAACGACAAACAAGAGAAAACACAAAACGTGGAGAGCCTACGTGCGGTAAACCTCGCAAGGATAGGTTAAGAGTGTCCGTCCAAACAAGATCGGGCGAAAGCACCTTAAACCGATATCCGCAAAAGAATACCTATGTAGACTACCAATAACCAGAGATTCAGGTGTAGGTTCCTGTTCTGGGGTCAAGAGCACTCCCAAGGGGACTTATCCCACTTGGTTAATCACATCTTGGGGGGTACCCAAGAATACTCTCAGTAAAAGGAGTTTTGCTTGGATTATCGTGAACCTGGGGTAATAGGTACTCAAAAGAAGGTTATTCCGTGGGGGAACAGTCCCGATGCTTCAAAGCTCGCGCTAAGCCATCGGGCAGAGAGGGAGTCTCTCACATCCCGAATGAGTAGCGGCTCATCAGCACACGGAGCCCACGAAATAAACTAAATCATCTTGCAGATCTACTTAAACGAACCAACACGTCAAAGCACGTCCAGGCCATAAGGGCAAGGGACAAATCGTCGTATCCCAAATGGGCGGCAGCTCATCGGCATCGGGCCGATGATATCATATCAACAAAGTCAAGGAGCGATATGGCTCAAAGGGGCTTAACAAAAAGGAAGGTAGAGTGATCCTAAAAGGTAGAGGTAACTGGGTCGGGTACCACAGACCCGTCTTCCACAGCTAACAGGACCCTAAGTCTACCTGGTCATGAAGGTAGTCGACCCAATACGACCTGAGATCCCCGGTCAGCAATCCGTGAATTTCGTCGTCCACGGGCGCGGGAACCTCGGTAGCCCTAAGATAAAAGGAAAGAAACTCTATCCTATGACTAAAAGATGGAGCTCGAAGAGGTGGGAGTTATACCTGCCAAAGTAGCAAGGATGCCTCCGGAAAGAAAAGAAAGTAGAGGTTCATCTACAAAGCTGGGAACACTCCGAACAAAAGGACTTACACCCCGTCTAGGTCGGGGAGCCTTCTAACATCCTAAGCGCACTAGACAACCACCTATAAAGAGGTATGCTGGGCCAGTCAGGTTGGAGAAGCACGGGGACTCCTCCTCGGGACATGCAAATATGAATGCAGTTATCTAGAGCGGTCCTTAAGTATTGTGGAGGCCCCATTAATATAAGCAGGAAAGTAAATGTGAAAATTTTTAAAT